>NC_140969.1:6857877-6915377 GCF_056783735.1 Eptatretus burgeri
CAACTCACCTGTGCATTCACTTCTTGCTACGAGCTGCTTCCCCGTCCTCTCTAACCGCCAGGGGGGTTGACTCAGCCTGTCATCCTTCCGAGGTCGGCGAAATGAGTACCAGTTCCAGTGTGCATACTGGTAGAGGGGCACTGCATCAGCGACACAGTCGCGCTTCAAGAAATGATAGCTACCCCGGCAGCTAAGCTGCCATACGACCACACGATCCTCACTCTGCACTCGTGCATTCCATTCTCGTAATGAGCTCCTTCCCCATCCTATCTGATCTGCTGCCTCCTCGCTCTTGCTCCTCTTCCTCCCTCTCACGTCACGTCCATCAATCATCAGCTTCAGGGGTGTGACTCCGCCCACCGTCACCCTTGGAGGTGGGGCTTCTTCCTACTTGGTCATGCAGCTCAGTTGTAATGGTGGCTGTGGTTATAAAAACGTAATTCTATCATTGCTGGTTTATAATACAAAAACATAGGGAAAGTCACAGAGAGGCGATTACATATTGGGGAAATTATCCTTATTCCCGATCTAATGAGGACTGCACTCCCCCCACCCCCCCGTGTGGTGACAGGTAACACTTAAGCTTACAGTTTCCCTACTTAGTTTACATCGAGATATTTATACAAGTGCACGGGCCAAGCAACTCGATACGATCCTATCTTTCCCATGAAATTCCTCCATCTACCCCACAAACATAACAATGTATATCTGAATTAATATAGCTGGCATCATCTTCGTCAACCATCTCTGATGATTATATCTTTATATGGTGTGAGCAAAAATCACTTCTGCTTCTCTGCAATGGTCAATATTGACTTCTTTGGTTTAAACTTCTGCTTAAAATGAGTGAATTGAAACATTTTGAAAATTTTGAATCACCCTCACTCAGATTTCAACATCACCATAATGCAAAGTGTTAAATTGTTCAAACCTTCTCCCATACAAATAAGTGTGTGCGTGCGTGTGCATGTGTGTGCGTGTGCATGCGTGTGTGTATCTCCTCCACAACTCAAAACCATGAAACATAACGGCCTGAAACTTTGCATGCACACAAAGAGAACTCCAAAACAGTGCATGAATGGAAACTGAGTGTTTGGATTAATTTAAACACGCTTTTTGAAGATAATTATCGACCTTATTTAATTATTCTTTATCAAGGCTTTGGGAATTGACTTCCGGTTCTGGGTTTGGAACATCGGCAGGTCTCTCTCAGGGCTCGCTGCCGACTTTCTCAAAGTTAAGTTTCCGGTTGTTACCTGTCACGTTTTAACTGTATATTTTCTCACCTACATGTTACTGTGTGTTCCTAGTTCGGTTTTGTTTCAAAAATCGTGCTATTTTGTGAGTTTTCGTCGACCTTGTCTTGCCGGGTTCCTTGAGGCCTACCCATCCTTCCCCTCTCGGTGTACGATCATGTTTACTTGTGTTCTCTCCCGATTACCATCAATTCCTATTTTCCCCACTTTCCCAACGTCCCCCATCCGTTTTAAATCCAAAACCAAAAATAAAAAATATATAAAAAAATAAACTACCTTTCTCCCTGCACTCCCACAAGTCCCGATCCTTCTTCTCTTCTTCTTCCTCTTCCTATTTTCTTCTTCTTCTTCCTCCTCCTGCTGGCACACCATCTTTATTCTACTGTACTGACCCTCTCTCGCCATTACCTTCACAATTTCTTCCTACAACCTTCCATTCCTGAATCTTACCTATTCTTCAAAAATAGATCAAAAATCAATAATCTTCCTTGTATCCTTTTGATCTATACACCACCTGTAACCACGTGTCTCTCGACTCTTCCTGATACTTTTCATCGACCCAGCAGCTTCACTCGACGTTTACAGTCCCAAATTCACCACACACTTCCACGATTTTACTTCAACCTTCTTTTTCCGAATGTTACGCAATCCTTATTTAAAATAAATAATTTCACTTTTGACGATACACCTCCCAGAGCCAAGTGCTTCTCCCATAACCACGTGATCTGTTTACACCCCCTGCGTTTACCGATCCAAATTCACCATTCACCTCACGATTTTTTCCACAACACTTCCATGACCTGATCTGATGAAAACTCTCTCAAATAATAATAATAATACTACTGCAGCATAGCAAATCAATTGTTCAAATTTGCATAAAAGCACCAAAATTGGTGCTTTTATGCAAATTTGAACAATTGATCTGAAATATCAGACTACGCTGCTGGACTATAATAAAAACGATCTCTTATAATGCTTCATCTTCCTCTTTCACACATGTGGTACTCTTTATTGTATCATAATGCATGACCCTTCTACTATTTAAACAGACTGCTCTCAATTCGACCTCTCCTTCATACCTTGCCTAAAAAATCCAACTGTTATAGCGTTTCTTCTCTCCATTCAATGAATTCGCCTTTATTGCATCCATCAAGAATTGTGTTAAATCGCATCTCTGACCTAAAACTTAAATAAAAAAACCCAGTTTGCTATGAATGTTCGCTTTCTGTCAACCATTCTTTTTTTCCAACTTCAGTGCCAACTCACCTCTGACCCATCCCTTTCAAAGCAACCATCACACTCTTCTCCCTCCAAGCCTCCCTCTCACCTCTCTCAAAAACTCCCCCTCACCTTTCTCCCTCAACTCTCAACACTCACCCTTCTCCCACCATTCACCCCCTCACTCACCCTTCTCAAAGTTGCCCCCTCTCTCCTCTCATCCACAAAGCTGCCTCCTTCCCCTGTCCTCTCACCTCCATCTCATCACTCCACCTCCTCAAATCCTCAACTGCCTTCTGCCCCTCTCTTGCCCCCCTCCTCATCCAGCACCACAGAGCCTTTTCTCCTCCTCATCCAGCCCCCTCCCCTAGCTATTCTGCAATCCCCCACACTCTCAACAACCCACCTTACCTCCCCCCCATCCTCCCTTGTCCGACCCTCCACCTCCCCTCCCACCTCTTGCACCCAAAGCCTCCTCCCTTCTCTCTTCATTAACAGTGTGGACATCAAATATCCAGGGCCTTCGCTCAAAACTTTCAGATCTCTCCATAGAGGTTGCCACTGACTAACAAGACAAAATCTGCCTAACAGAAACTTTCCTCCCTCAAGACGTCTCTGACTCCCAAGTACCTCTCCCTGGTTACTCCCTCCTCCAGTTTGACAGACCTGTGCCTTGGCCTGGTGGAGGAGTTGCTCTCTTCATCAAAGACTCCATTCCTCACTCTCCATGCACTGCCGTCACTCCCCCACACCCCCAGGAATACCTCTGGCCACGGCTTCCCCTCCACTCCCACGTCATGTTTATATGTGTACTCATGTTTATATGTGTACTGTACCGTCCACCGAACAGTGATGACTCCATCTACACCTCACTATCCGAAAACATGGACCAACTTCTATCTTCTCATCCAAACTCTCTCTTCCTCATATGTGGTAACTTCAATTGTCATGCCAGTTGGCTAAGTGTGGGCACCTTTCTCACCTGTCATGGCACTTCAGCAAAAGCTTTCTGCGACTCATTGGGACTGAGTCAATCGATTGATTTCCCGACCCGGATCTCAACCAATGGTACTCTTTCTCTTCTGGATTTGTTTTGACAAATTCCCCTGAAAATATCTGCTGTTCTTCCTCCGTTGCAATCGGTTCTTCTGACCACGTCCTTGTCAAAGTGGACATCTCTCTAGCTATTATCAGAGAACCACCTCACCGCCGACGAGTCTGGCATTTCACTCAAGCCGACTGGCAGGGTCTCCAAGCAGCCATCAAACTTATAGACTGGTCTCCTGTCATTACTTTCTCCAACATCAACTCATCCTGGGAATTCTTTCAAAGAAACTTGCTCTCCCTCATGCACAGATTTATCCCCTCTCGTCTTCAGTTGTCCTACCCTTCCTCCCGCTCATGGTTCACTGAAGCTTGTGGCGAGGCAGTTGTCCTGAAACAACTTGCCTTTGCCTCATGGAAAGCAAACCCAACTGAGGGTAATCTCAGTTCCTTCCATAAAGCTCGAAACAAGTGTGTATCTACCCTCAGGAGAGCCAGAAAACAACATCTTTCTAAGCTCAAGTCTGAACTTTCAAACCTCTCTCCCTCCTCCAAATCCTGGTGGCATCTAATCAAATCTGTTTATGGTGTATGCTCCCCCTCCATCCCCTCCCTTACCTCAAATGGCTGCACTGCTGATACTGCACGTAAAAAGGCTGAATGCCTAAACTCGGTATTTGCATCAAAATCTTGTGTCGAAAACCCATCGCTTTCTCTGCTCACGTTTCCCAGTCGCACCCAACTGTCCCTGGACTCTGTGTCCTTTTCTCCTGACAAGGTGGACAGCTTGCTGTCAAACCTCGACTCAGATTCTGCAACCAGTTCAGACGGCATCAGCCACACATAAAAAACCTGCTCCTCTGCTCTTGCTCACCCTCTCTCTTTGTTCTATTCACCCTCTCATTTGCTCAAGGTCACTGCCATCTGTTGCGGGCCTCTGTCATCTGTCATCTGCCATCTGTTGCCATCAAAAACCTCCAGAAGGCGGCAAACACTGCCGCCCGATGGAAGGCAGCGAAGCCGTCAGCCAGAGGGTCCGAACGCCATGCGATAACTGTCCGGCAGGTGGACCCCGTGGACAGCCGTGAGCCTGGAGCCAGGACTGGTCTTGGCACCCAAGCGGAGCTGGAGGGATTGGTCCGGGACATGGTCGACCACCGGTTGGCAGGGTCTGGACCATGGCAGGTGGCTCGCAGGAGGACACGTGGTGGGCCATTGGTAAATACCCCAATTCGGAATGAAGGGGGGTACAATTCGGAATATCGGAGGCATGCACTGTACCCGGTTAAGTGTGAGAACTGTGATCGAATGGGCCACCTGTCGCGGGAGTGTAGGGCCCCGTGCAGGGAGAGACCCCGACCCACCAGACCACCAACTCCACCCTGAGCAGACCGGACTAGCTGGCCCCCGACACCCCCCCCGCCAGTACCAGGGAAAATAACGAGTCCAGCAACGGCCCCCATCATAGGGTGTGGTTTCTTGACCCTGAAATTGGGCTCGGTTAAAAGGAAAATTGAGGTTTGGGTGGGGGAGGTGTGCGGCCCATGTCTAATAGGGTTAGATGTGCTGACCACCAGTGGTTGCAAAATCGACTTGGGCTGAGGAGTCATGCAGATGGCAAGTGAAGATTTGCCATTGGGTGGCATGAGCACGGATGAGAAGGTGGAGCTAGAGGCTCCCTACTCCGTGATCATCCCCCCGGGTGCCGAGGCAATAGTCCCGGCATGGTGGCGGGCTCACCCAACCTGGTAGGGTTCCTGTGGCCTGGTCAAACTACTGGTGGGGCAATCTACCCAGGATTTAATCGTGGGCTGCACCAGAGTAAACACCGACAGGCCTGCCATGCCTGCTGTCAGGGTAATTAATGTAAGCACGGAACTACGCACTATTGGATGGGGCACAAAGGTGGCAGACTTCACCCCAGTGATACAAGTTGCAGAGCTGAGGGACGATAACATCGAGTCAGACCGGCCCCAGAGGGGGTCTACAGAGCCTGGTAGGAATTGGCCCGATCCCATTTGCGAGATGGGAAATCGGAGTAGCACAGATTTAGAGGAGGCCCAGCGGGAGGCCTTGCACAAACTGGTCGACCGACATATAGAAATCTTCTCCTTGTCACTTGAGGATATTGGACGTATAGGCCTGGTGAAACAGCAGATTCACACCGGTGGGGCCTGTCCTGTCCGTCAGCCTGCTTGATGGCTCCCTTGGAGCAAGGGAGAGGAGGCTGATGAACATGTAGAAAAGATGCTCAATGCAGGTGTCATTGAACCCTTGGGAAGTCCTTGGATGTCACCGGTTGTGTTGGTTAAAAAGAAGGATGGGACCACGCGTTTGTGTGTGGACTATTGCCAGCTTAACAACGTGACACTCAAAGACTCCTATCCCCTGCCTAGAACTGACGATACCCTCGACGCAGTTTCAGGCTCTAAATGGTTCTCAACTTTAGACCTCAAGAGTGGGTATTGGCAGGTGGAGATGGATAAGACGGGGAAGGAGAAAACGGCATTCTCTATAGGAAAGGGACTGTACCAGTTCACTGTAATGCCGTTCAGTTTGTGTAACGCCCCCGCCACCTTTGAGAGATTGATGGAGCATGTGCTGGGAGGCATGCCATGGCAATCATGTCTGGTGTACCTGGATGATGTCCTGAGATACGCTAAAACATTTCCCCAGGCCATAGCCAATTTGGAACAGTTGTTTAGGCACCTCAGGCAGGCAGGGTTGAAGTTGAGCCCGGGGAAGTGCACTTTGTTCACAAAAGAAGTGGCCTATCTCGGACACGTGATAGGCCGCGATGGGGTGAAAACTGATCCAGGTAAAATCACAGCGGTAAAGGAGTGGCCCGTACCTCGTAACGTCAAACAGGTACGGGGGATTTTTGAGTCTCTGCTTCTACTACCGGCGCTTTGTGGCAAAATTTGCGGACATAGCCAGACCCCTTCATCGGCTTACAGAGAAGGGGTCACAATTTAATTGGACAGAGGAATGCCATAAGGCCTTCCTCAAATTAAAGGGGTGTTTGACATCAACACCAATTTTAGCATACCCCACTGATGACGGCATGTTTACCCTGGACACGGATGCAAGCCAGGAAGGATTGGGTGCAGTCTTGTCTCAGACACAGGGGAGTGTGGAAAGGGTGATCGCATATTACAGTCGGGCCATGAGTCGGCTCAAACGAAATTACTGCGTCACTCGCAAGGAGCTATTGGCCATGCTGTCTGCCATGAGCCATTTCCACCCGTACCTGTGCGGGAGGAAATTTTTGGTTCGAACTGACCATTTTTCCTTGCAATGTCTCTTACAGTCCAAGGAACCAGAGGGCCAAATTGCAAGGTGGTTGGAAAAGTTGCAGCAGTGTGATTTTAATGTGGCCCATAGAGCCAGCAAGGCTCATGGGAATGCCGATGCGCACTCTCGACGCCCTTGTCTGGGAGAAAACTGTAGATTTTTCCACGAGGCACGAGGATAGGGACCAATTGGCGGACACCTCCCAAAAGCTCCTCGCCCGTGCAGCCCGGGTAGTCGATCCAATTTTGGAATTACCGGTACGAGGAATTTGGCAATTCGGCATGGAGCACAGCCCAGCGGGAAGATCCCGTGTTAGGGCCAGTGTTAGAGTGGGTCCGGGTAAACATGAGACCCAGCAGGGAGGAGGTCACCCCATTCGGAGCGCGAACAAAGGCATACTGGGCTCAATGGAAAACCTTGGCAATGAGAGATAACATCTTGTACCGTAAATGGGTGGAGATGCCCTCGGAAAGAACTTCCTGGCTAGTGATAGTCCCCGACCAATTAAAGACCAAAATTTTGGACCAAGTCCACGGTACCTGCCCCGGCGGCCATTTGGGCAAAACAAAAACAACATCTTGGGTCCGTTGGCAGTTTTATTGGGTCAATATGGGGTGCGATATCCAGAACTGGTGTCGATCATGCGACGCCTTTACTGCCAGAAAGGGACCGGCACAGAGGATGAGAGCCCCGCTTCAATTGCATCAGGTTGGGGCCCCCCTTGAGCGAGTGGCCATGAACATTTTGTGACCACTGCCCCCCACTCGCCAAGGTAACCGATACATCCTCGTAATTATGGACTACTTCACGAAATGGCCGGAAGCCTATGCCCTTCCCAACCAAGAAGCCGTGGTTGTGCCACAGGCCTTCTTAGAAGGTTTTGTATGTCGGCATGGGATTCCGGAGGAGCTGCACACCGATCAGGGACGAAATTTTGAAACTTAATCGCTAAAAGAAGTGTGCAGTCTCCTGGCAATTCGGAAAACCCAGACAACGCCCCAAAGGCCAGAATCTGACGGGATGGTGGAAAGGTTCAATAGAACCCTGATTCAGCAATTGGCATTCTTTACCACCACCCATCAGGATGACTGGGACGAACATCTCCCGTATTTTCTAATGGCCTACCGAACGAGTCAGCATGGAGCCACCGCTTGCAGCCCGGCGCTGCTCATGTATGGACTGGAGCTGCGAGCCCCCGTCGATTTGCTGTGCAGCCTGACACCTGAGTATCCCGATGGACCCCCAGGGAAGGGCTATGCACGTCAGTTGGAGGAAGGCATGGAATGGGTCCATGCCTTCGCCCACCGCCAACTCAACAGGCGGGTGTGAAAATGAAGAGCAGGTATGACCACCGGAGCCAGGCGAGTGAGTACTCTCCGGGGATGAAGATTTGGTTTTTCAACCCCGGGAGTAGACTATGCCTGGCCAGGATGTTGCGAACATCCTCGGCGGGGGCAAAGGAGCATTAGTTAGGGGAAGGGTTTTGCGTGAGATAGTGTGGCCTCATGGGGGCATGAGCCATCCTCCATGGGGCCTGGTAACACAAGTTAGGGGAATTTAGGTTAGAATTTAGAAATGGATTGGAGCCATGGACAGACATAGGACGTGTAGTGGGGATGTAGCTTAGCGATAGAATTAAATGGAATGTGCGTTTGAGTAAGGGATGATGGGGAGCACGAGCTAGTTTGGGGAATGTAGCTCGTAGAGTGTCTCTCTCTCTATATCGAGTGCAGCCTGTGGCTGCTGTTTGCATCATTGGTTGAGACGCGGCTATGCCGCTGATGCAGTGTCCCCCTTACCAGTACACTGGTACTCATTTTGCCAACCTCGGAAGGATGACACGCTGAGTCAACCTCCTGGTGTATTTTAATTCAGCAGCCAACGGGGCTTGAACACAGGACCCTCGGATCCCAAGCCACCACCCTAACCACTAAGCCAACACCAGGCTTAGAGTGTCAGTGTTGGGGTGAATTGAAAAGAAAAAAATATACAATGAGTGAACGTGGGTCAGCGGGCCCGAGTGTGAATGGAGTGAATGTGGATTGCATGGTGCGAATGAATGATTGGGGGGAGGAGTGAATCCCACCCAAGGGAACCCGGGGTTAGTGTAATAAAAGTTAGTGGGTTAGTTAAATTAACCAAAAGGATGTCATTTGGTTGTTGGTGTTGAATGAAGGCATGAAACCTTTTTGTAGGGTGCAGGAGACTATTGACCGGCTGGGAGCATGGTTGGTGAAATATGCGTACTGAGTGGAGGGCATGCCGGGCACCGAAGGAGTCGGCCAGAGTAGGCCATGGGTCCAAATGACCGAGTTAGTGTAATGGGTATGGGTACCAATGGGAAAGGGGTCTGGAGCGCCAAAATGCCACGTGGGTATCGATGGGGAAATGCCAGGAAGGGCATTCCCCATGTTCATAAGGAGTATGTTCATATGTTCATGACTGCTCGGAGACAGCCTCAGCGACCCGGGGGTGCCGAAGATCGAGTTCGGCAGGTGGGTAGACCTGCCAGTGGAGCTACGCTGCTCAGCCACGAAATTGTGCAAGAGCACAGGAGAAAATTTGCGGGCCAGACCCAAATTAATAACGAACACCCAACACAGGTGATGGGAATCGTGGTTGCTAGAACCGATAGTTTAAAGAGACAGGCATGTTGAAAAGCCCCGGGGATAGATTAACATTTAATAAATGCTAGGATAGATAGACAACGTGTACCCCTTCGCACCATCCTTCCCTTCACTGTTCGTCGGCCACTGGAATCGCCTTGGCAATTTCTGAAACCTGTGGAAGTTATTCTGAGGCTGCATTGGGCCTCGAGACAGATTCACTTGTCTCTTCCTTAATCCTTTCAAAAGGATCTTAGGGATTGGGAAAAGACAGTCAGGACAGGTTAGCCGAACAAAGACAATAAGGGGGTTGGAGACACACGTAATTATTAAAAAAAAGAAAAAGAAGTTTAAATTTACTTGTTTTTTTTTGTTGCAAGCTAAGGGGGTGGGTATGGATAAGGACAGGCAAAAGGTTGGGGGGAGACTGTAGGGTCGGACCGAGCCTGTCTTCGGCCTGGCCAACGCCACCACACTCCCTCCACAACCTCACAAGACCACACAGAGGCCGGCGAGCTTCATGTACCGACCTGTTGTACTGTTGCATCTTACCTGGTCTGCATTTGCCATGCCTATATCTGCCTTTGCTTTGACTCAATTTGCCATGCCTGCCCATGCCTTTATTTGCCTTACCATGTCACTCAACTTTACCATGTGTGCCAGGACCATCTTTGTGGAAGTATTTGCAAGGACTGCCATGCAGGCAGCCGCGTTTACGGGGACTGCATTTGCGCAGCCCGGACATCTATCTCCTTGTTGTTGTATAAAGGCCAGTTCGAATGGACTGTGAGACGGCGTGTGGCCTGCCGTTTTTGGGTGAGTTGCCTCCAGCAGCCAGGGACAAAATAAATAATAAAAACCAACAAACAAAGGACCATTGAGGGCCCTGAAGACGCTTGATCATCGATTGCCTGCTGCTGCTCTCATCCCCAAATGTTGCCTTTATTGTTCTCTCCTTAAGTCACAAGTCCTGGGCCATGGGTAGTGTAAATATTAGAACTGTGTATCGTTCTGACCCACCTGTTTGTTTAGTTCCGGCAATGTAGTTAAGTTATCCGAATGAGTCTGTTAGTTTAGTTACGCAACGCACTCGGTTATTTATTTTTGGGTCATGTATTCAAAATGTCGCACTCAGGGATCCGTAGGTAAAATGTACTTGGGGAACCTACACCTGCATGCCACACGAATGTTAACGACTTGGGTCGAGTCTAGCAAAAGGGAGGGGGGTAGTGTTGCGGTTCTCGGAACCGCATGCATACAACAGATAGGTGTCCCAAGATAGTTATCCCATCAGTGTACATGTAGTTAGATGCCTACCTTTTGTCTTGTGGGACAGCAGGGAGTGCGTTGCGATGGGCTATAGTTCGGTTATTAAATCATTATTCCCTTTTATTTTATTCCCACCTTTTCTTTCCCACGGTGCTTTCTGCCTCGCTTGCTCCCCTCGTCTCGCTTACCATAGCGTGACGGACGACCCACGGTACCATCCTCAACGATCACTCCTGAGCCAAAACCTGACGTGCACTTTGGCCAGGCCAAGCGCTCTTCTAGCTTCCAACGTCTATTCCAAACCAGACGTGGGTGGTGAGTCACGTACGCTTTGCACCCAGGTGGGAGCAGTGCACCTGGCCAAAGCCCGGCCCAGGAGGGCGGACCATGTGAGGGGTCATAGACAGTCGGAATGCCCGACTCGGACGATGACGTCGGATTCGGCATGGCCCCTCCCCGAACCTCAGGCTCCATAAAGCACGGAGAATTCCTCCGTGTAAAGAGAAATTAAGGAATTAACGAATAAAGGAATTGTGGAATTGAAGGAGGAATGAAGTGTGTTGAGAATTGTAGAAGTTAGTGCTCCTGTCCTCGACTCCACCCACATCTCGCCTCGACGGTCCACCTTTTCTGTTCCTCGTTTCCGCCCACACAACCTCGCTTCATGCTTTTCGACCAAGCCTCCTGCCTGGTCCTGCCTACTGCTCCACCCTCGCCCTCTGGACTCCTCCCTTCTCCATTCAAGCTCCTCCTGTTCGGAACACGATCTTCACACGTGCGGCTGTGGCCAGAGCGATGTGGCTATTGTCGGGCGCCGCACCACGGAGCATCCCTCCCCCGAAACACCCAGGCACCGAGAACTATAATCTCAACCCCCTCCCTCCCTGGCTGCAAAAGTCCTTTCCTTCATTGGGGTTTCTTTGTGTGTGTGTGTGTGTGTGTGTGTGTGTGTGTGTGTGTGTGTGTGTGTGTGTGTGTGTGTGTGTGTGTGTGTGTGTGTGTGTGTGTGTGTGTGTGTGTGTGTCTGAGTGTACTGGCGCCTGTCTGTTAAGTAAGCCTGGAGAAGATCTTTTATTGTTGTTACTGTGAATAATCTCACGTCAAGTCTGCACTCTCTGTTTTTTTTTTTTTTTTGTATACCTTGTCGAGGCTCGTGAGAGAGCTAACACATAACGCACAGCAAGGGGGGCATGAGACAAGAGGGGCGGGAGTGGGAAGGACAAAACAGTGGGGAACAGAGACATTAGGAGATCTGTGGAAGGGAGAGGGATGGGACGGGGAACATGGGGAATAGAAGATGGATATTACAGGGACTTTCAAGAAGGAAAGCAGGGAATTTGAAGGAGGTGGGCTTTGGTGGATTATCGGGGATAGAAAACATCGAGGATTTGGATGGGGGGTGATAAGAGGTGGTGGTGAACAGTTGTTTTGAAGGCCTGGAGGGAAGAATGGGAAAGAATAGATTGAGGGAGTTTATTCCAAAGGTGGGAAAAAAGAAGAATGAAAGAGTGAAGGTGAGCAGTGATTCGTGATTTTGGTAGTTTTACCAGAAGGGGGTTGTTCGCGGACCTTGAGCGCCCTGCGGAAATGTGGTGGGGACAAATCGCAGAGAGAGCGGGGGGGGGGGGGCGAGGCTGGAGAGGATACAGTAGAAGACAGAAAGACCACCGACCAACCTGCGGTGATTGAGTGAGAGGCCAAAAGACTCAGCTTCATTGCGGGAGATGCCAATGATCCGAAAAGCCTTGGTTTCCACAGTGTGAAGCTGAGAAAGGTGAGAGGCAGGAGCACCAGCCCAGAGGCAAGAGCAGTACTCCATCAGGCTGCAGACAAAAAGGCAGGCTCCATCAGGCTGCTTTGGTAAGTTGCTTGTATAATTGTCGCACCCCCCCCCCCACACCCCTCTCCTCTTTCCCTGCGTTACATACCCAATAAACCTTTATTGTGCCACATGTTTTTCCTCACTTGCTGTAAATAAATAATTGTTGTAGAAATGTTCCAAGTTCTCCTTTGTCTTTTCCCTCATTGGTCCAGCATGGTTCGGATACAGGTTTAGCCGGGTCTTCATTCCCAATGGTTCGTTCCTTCCAGCCGGTACATCCTTGGCAGTGTCGCTCGGCTGCATCCGATCCGGAAAGGTGATCCGATCCGGTAGAGTGATCCGGTTCGGACAAGGAATACTGAGGGCATGGTTCCCCGGTGGTTAAACTGCGTGGTTAATTAGGTAATGCGATTCCATGGGCGGGAGGACCCCAGGTCACGCGGTTGAGAATGTTTTGAGAAACAGTGTGTGTGTGTGTGTGTGTGTGTGTGTGTGTGTGTGTGTGTGTGTGTGTGTGTGTGTGTGTGTGTGTGTGTGTATACACATATACATGCTTTTGTTGTGCCACATGCTTTTCCTTGCTTTTTGTTAATAAATAATTGTTGTAGAACAATTATATTGTTACGGGGCCACAGCTCACAATTAACGTTGAGGTACGGTGGGTTTTTTCTGAAACAATACACATATATATATATATATATATATATATATATATATATATATATATATATATATATATATTGTTACAGATTTCAGAATCTGGTCTGATGATTGCATCCACACATCCAGGTCCTCAGACAGTTATTTCCTTATTGCATGTTCAGATTAGCCCCATCCCCATGTCTAATGGGATCTTAAATGTGATGCGTTGAGAAGGGTAAAGGATAGATCCCCTCTCTTATGGGAAGCTTCTTTCTTTACGACAGACACGTTCACACACATTTATTTCACGAGCTCTGAAGCCCGCCCTCATTTTTTCCTCAGCAACATTCTTGGGTGCAGAGGGTGCACGGTAAAGCTGGGTGCTGCCGACGGACGTAACACGGACGCACCCATTTTCAGGACGTTTTCGCTTCAAGGACGACTTTCTGGTGAACGAGACAATTCTCCCCCCTCCCCTCCCCCTGAATGATCTGCTGGGTTCCCTTGTCGGTGTTTATCTGTAAGTCAACCCCCGATAAGCATCTGCTCTTTGTCTCTTTCCTGACGTTTTGATTGGTTTTGCTTTGAAATTCATTCTTTATTTACCTCAGAAAATAAAGGGTTCTTTTTATTTATTTATTTTATTATTAATAAATTATTTGTCGATTTCCAACCTGTCCGTGTTTGTCCTTTCCTTCCAATGGTCTGGCATTGTTCGAACCTAGATAGACTGGGAGGTAATTACAACAGATTTGACCAAAAATCGTCGGCACGCACCAGCGGTTAAAATGCTCGGCCGCCCTAATTAAAATCTTATCGAGATAACATTGGTGATTTGCCGAAGACACGCTCCCCGCTCAGGTAACCACGTGATCTCGAGTTCAACGGAATAGTTAGACGGTGGACACTGGAACTCGTGGTTGACTGGGTGGCGTTCGTGCTTTTAAACCAACCCACCGTACCACAACGTTAATTGTGAGTGGTGGCCCCAGGTCTGGCTCTACCGAGGACAACCGGGGATTATTCCCCCTGAGTGACAAGCTGATGTCTCGGTACCCATGGCTGCAACAATATATATATATATATATATATATATATATATATATATATATATATATATATATATATATATATATATATATATATATATATGTGCTTCTGCAAAACCGCATGCCTCAAAGGCAATGGCACCCACCATACAGTGCTCCCCAGGCAGTTATTTCGTTAGTCTTCATGCAGTCAGACCTTCCCCTCATGTCTAGTGGGTCAACGGGACGAAGTGTGTTGCATGGGTGGAAATGCTAGGTCTATTAACTATATCTCTGTCTTCTATTCTGCCTGGTGTTGGCTTAATGATTAGGGTGGTGGGATTTGGATCCTGGAGTCCTGAGTTCAAATCCTGCTCAGCTGTTGAATTAATACCAGGTGGGGTTAACTCGGCCTGTCATCCTTCCAAGGTCGGCAAAATGAGTGCCAGCATGCTGGTATACTGTGCCAGAGTGGCGAGTTGGAGTGGCCTGTCATCCAGGATTGTGCCCAATAGCCAAGGAGAGTGCTTAAGCAGCATCAACGCTCTGCACAGAGTATGGTTCCAATCTCCTCCTCATTTCCTTTCAGCCATGGTACAAATCAAGCAAGCAAACACACCACGATATGAATAGCAAACACACCACGCAGCCTCCCGTGGGAGAATCACCAAAATAACAAACACACTACTGAAAATGGCACGTGCATGGCATGCCATTTCATTCAAATCTGTGCGCCAATTTCCAACAGCATCTCACCTTGCTTACCCCTCACTCACCAAAAACTCACCACCTTGACCAGCAGCACCTCCCGTACACGGGGAAAAAAATATTCCCGCACCCCCTCATACCTCTGTACTGATACAATTCACCACTAAAGAGTCGTGCGGCATAGCTCAGTCTGTACTCGAACTGCGCAATGCGGGGACGAGCAACGGATGTAAATGGCACCAACCCCATCTCGCCGCGAATGTCCCGGGTGAGCATGCGGGATTGATACGCCCCTCGTCCAGTTGCCAGAACACTGCAAGACGGGCGGCGAGGAGGGGATGCGGAAGAGCAATCCAGGAGTTTGGTACGGAGCCCCGGGCCTTTTCATGCAGGATGTGCGAATGAGACCCTTCCAGCCCCAGGAGCCTGGCCTGACAGGGCATGGCAAGGGCCTCTGTGGCCCAACAGAGAAGCAGGATTCGGGTCATAGCGCGTCGCTTCGGGTCGTCACCCCACCCTTCGCCCGGGGCTGATAAAAGGCGGATCGCGGAGCTGCTCACCCTCTTCTTCACCTTTCTGCTTTGCCCTTTTCTTCACTGCTCCTCGTTGCCTCTGCCCGTCGCTGGCTCTCTGTTGCCTCTGCCCATCGCTGGCTCTCCGTTGCCTCTGCCTGTCACTGGCTCTCCGTTGCCTCTGCCCGTCGCTGGCTCTCCGTTGCCTCTGCCCGTCGCTGGCTCTCCGTTGCCTCTGCCCGTCGCTGGCTCTCCGTTGCCTCTGCCCTTCGCTGGCTCTCCGTTGCCTCTGCCCTTCGCTGGCTCTCCATTGCCTCTGCGCTTCGCTGGCTCTCCGTTGCTTCTGCCCTTCGCTGGGTCTTCACTTGCGGTTGGTATGCGACTGAGACGTGCTTATTCCGGAGGACCAGTGTGGAGCGCACGTTGCCACGAGCCCTGGCAAAGTGACGAAGCCTGAGATAACGTGCCAACTCTTGAGGTGGGAACGCTTAAGTGGAGCGTCTCTCACGTTGCCTCACACATCTTTTCTCCTCTCTCTTTTTCCACCCCTCTACCTCGTCCCCTTTGGACGCACAAAAGAGCATCCATGACTGATTCGCAATCACAGTTTCCTCTGGCATGACACCACACCTCCCACTCCCACACCTTTGACATTAGTATTTCTCGCTCCTACCTCCCCCAAAGTGTACTGAGTTGTGTTGGTCGACTGACCACACCAGGTATTGTGAGGCTGTTTTTACTCATCTGCTCTCTTTTTTCTGGCTATCTAATCTTCCTTGTGTTTGTGTGTGTCTGTATGTGATGGCGCCTGTCGTAGCATAAGTTAAGATTGTAAAAGTGATAACGGGATAAGTCTTCTCTGTGTCTGCTTTTGTCAATTGTTTGTCTTTTGTCGCACCCCACAAATTCCTTGCTATCCCTGCTGTCCATACCAATACACCTAATTTACTGTGCCACATACCTTTCCTTGCTTGATTGTAAATAAATGCTTTCTTCAAAATGTTCCTGATGCTGATCCTGCTCACCAGATTCTCTCAGCGAGGGAGCTTCGTGAGTACTGAGGCCAATGGGCTGACCACGTGCCTTGTAGTTGCAACAGGTTGATCGGCATCTCAAGGAGATGGGGATGGGCTAGGCATCTGCCTGGGGGATGGCCAGACGGAGGCCCCTGGAGTACTGGTGGAAAGTGGACACAGCGACGTGCTGCTTTGGCTTGCTCCCATACCTGACCTGACCTGACCTGACTCCTTTGATAAAGTTTGACGAAGATAGCTGAAAGCATTAATAAGTTATCACACTCGCAGACAAATAAACAAACAAGAAAGATGTCGAGCAAAGCATGATACTTGCAAAATCCAAAAATAGAAATTTGACCTTAAAAAAATTATTGTTTGTTGAATTCAGTGACCTGATATGCAAATTCTCTTCAAATTTCAAGTCAATGAGATGAAAATTGAGGATATTAGAAATCCCACCTAAGTTGTTAACCTTTGGCCTATGTTGACCTTTTGACTGATGTTGACCTCAGCAATAATTATTGGTTGTATGCCATGAACAAATATGCAACTCCTCTTCAAAATTCAAGTCAATCGGATGATAAATGACAATTTTAGAAATTCGGCCTATGTTGACCTCAAAAATATTTGATGGTTGAATTCAGTGAGCTGATGTGCAAATTATGTTCAAATTTCTTGTCAATTGCATGAAAATCGAGGGTTTTTGAAATTCGACAAAGATTATGGCCTTTGTCCGATGTTGACCTTTGACCTGTACAGTCAAAAATCAGACAGCCTCTCTTTTGTCCTTCGGAATCCTCTGGTAAAGTTTGACGAAGACAGCTGAAAGCGTTCGTGAGTTATCACACTTAAAATCAAAACAGACAAACAAACAAGCTGACATAGACTGGTACTTACGAAATCGTCAACTTGACCTCTGACCTTGTCTAATAAAAAGCTGTCTCTAGAGAAGGTAGCGACGCAAACCAGAAGTTTCTACGATGATTCTGTACCAAACCATCAAAAAATCGAATGTTTGACCTCACTGTGACCTTGACCTTTGACCGATTTTGACCAAAATCTAAACAGCACTAGCCATCACCCTCCTGAATCACGTGGTGTAATTTGACATTGGTAGCGTCTTCCGTTCTTGAGTTATCGTGCCCACAAACAAACAAACAAACAAACACACACACACACAAACAAACAAACACACACACACACACACACACACACACACACACACACACACACACACACACACACAAACAAACACACAAACAGATGACGGAAGTCATCAATATACTTACGAAATCTTTTGATTTCGTAAGTAACAAATGAGACAGACCGACATATGATGAAAATTTTCAATTTTTGAAAAATTTTCAATTTTCATCATAACAAACAGACAGGGGTGATATAACCTCTGTCCACTTTAGATAACGGAAGTAAAAAGTACAACCATATATTATATACAAGATATCTACGAACAGATAACCTGGGTCCCAGGAAAATTCCAGATAATGTGCAACGTGACTTCGATTCAATAGCTTGGAATCTATCCAAGCATTATAATCCTGGTTAAATACAGTCGTGGCCAAAAATATTGGTACCCTTGCACTTTTTTTAAATAACACAATTTTCTCGAAAAATAAGTTGAAATTGACGAAAGTATTTTGTCTCCACAATTCTTTATTTCACTGTTAATACTACAGAAACTTTGTTTTTGATTCAGAACTTAATATATTCTTTTAAATCAGAAAATAAAAAAAAATGGCATTGACAAAATTATTGACACCCTCGACTTAATATTTGGTAGCACAGCCTTTGGACAAAATAACTGCACTCAAGCACCTCCTCTAGCCATGAATGAGCTTCCTCCACCTCTCCACAAGCAGTTTGGTCACTCTGATTGTGCAAACTGCTCCAGTTCTCCCAGATTTGAAGGGTGCCTTCTCCCAACTGCTATTTTCAGATCTCCCCACAGGTGTTCAATGGGATTTAGATCTGGACTCATTGCTGACCACTTCAGAACAGTCCAGCATTTTGTCTTGAACTATTCCTGGGTGCTTTTTGAAGTGCGTTTGTGGTCATTGTCCTGCTGCAAGACCCATGACCTTCAATGGATATCCAGCTTTCTGACACGGGGTTGAACATTGCACTCCAAAATGGCTTGGTAATCTCCTGATTTCATGATGCCCTGCACACATTCAAGGCACCCAGTGCCAGTGGCAGGACAGCAAACCCAAAACATCACTGAACCTCCTCCATGTTTGACTGGAGGGAAGGTGTTCTTTTCTTTGAAGGCTTTATTTTGTTTTTCTGGAAATATAGAGATGATGTGCTTTAACAAAAAGCTCTAATTTGGTCTCATCTTTCCACAGGACGTTCTCCCAGAAGGATTTTGGCTTGTTCAGGTGTGTTTTGGCAAACTCCAGTTGGGCCTTCTTATGTCTCTTTCTCAGCAGTTGGGTCCTCGTAGGTATCCTCCCATAGAACCCCCTTTCATTGAGTTAGTGACGGATGGTGCGAGTTGAAACTGTTATACCTTGTATCTGAAGGTCAGCTTGAATCTGTTTGCCAGTTGATCGAGGTGCTTTTTCCACAATTTGAACACTCCTTTGCTGCAATCTTCGATCAAGTTTTCTCTTGTGGCCACGTCCAGGGAGGTTGGCTACAGTGCCATGGGCCTTAAACTTCCTGATAACATTGCGTTCGGTGGACACAGGAACATCAAGGTCTCTGGAGATGGACGTGTAGCCTTGAGATTGTCCATGCTTGGCTACAATCTTGTGTCTGACCTCCTCAGACAATTCTCTGGTTTTCTTTCTTTTCTTCATGCTCATTGACACAATTCTTTCACACACAGTGACACAAAACAAGAGAATGACTCCTCTCCATTCAAACTGGTTGAATGAGTTTTTTTTTTTTTTTTTAATATTGCAGACACCTGCAACTCACCACAGGTGAGTTCAATTCCAAAGTAAAGGAGAATCACCTGCTTGAAATCTAATTATTTCACAAAACTTCTAAAAGGTGCCAATAACATTGCCAGGGCCATTTTAGGATTTCTTTGTGGAATAAGGTAAGATTTCGTAATTTTTTCAGCTTTTTTTTGTTTTGTTCCACTGCAAACTAAAGAAATACATATGTGGGGACAAGAAGATTTTTTAATTTCAACAACCTTCTGGAATAAATGGTGCATTATTTCAAAAAAGTGCAAAGGTGCCAATATTTTTGGCCAAGACAGTAGCTTGGATAGATTCCTATTGCATTGGCCTATCGGCTGAAGCCTGAGGCCGAAACATAGTATTGCATTCTCAAGGCCTGTGTCGCATTTCGGCTCCAACCTTTCGATATTTGATGATCCTTTTAACAGTTTCCTTGGTTGTTTTACACTGAACCATTAAACTTATAGGGATGGCATGGCGATTGTGAATATGTCAATATGACACTTCCAAAGATGTCTTAAGCTTACCAAAATAGCAGACGTATGGTTTGTTTTTTCTTGTTACAATAATGGGTGGAGTCATGCTGGTAAATCAAGCTCCACCCTGGATGGGCAGAGCCTCAGAGGGACTGGCGGAGAATATCATTGTGGAGATGTCTAATTATATTTTGCTAGGAATGTCCTTTGACAGCTCAATCCCCTTTGTTTGATTTACCCAAAATCACTTCAGGAGTAAATTATTTGTTTGGAAGGTTATAAAGTAATTGTAATAGGTTTCACCTGGATGTAATCAGTGGTTAAACTTAAAAATTAAAAACTCCTCCACTTGTCTAATGAGCTTTAAGATGTAACTCACTTGGTCAACCAACAAGGCAAACATGAAGACCAAGGAGCTTTCCAAAGAAGTCAGACATAAAGTGGTGGAGAAGCAGCATTCAGGAGAGGGTTATAAGATGATTTCAGTCACTCATTATCCATTTAAGGACGGTGAAATCGATCATTAAGAAGAAGAAATCCATCATACCACCCAGACTCTACCCAGATAAGGTCACCCATCCAAACTCAGCAGCCGGGCAAGCAGGGAACTGGTTCGGGATTTCAATTGTAAATACAACAATGACTTTGAAAGATCTGCAAGGCTCTATGTCTGAGATGGGGGTGTTCATAAATCAACAATATCCCGTTTCCTTCACAAAGCTTGCCTCTATGGACAGGTGGCAAGAAATAAGCCATTACTGAAAAAGACATTTAAAAGCTCATATGGAGTTTGTGAGGAAAAAAAAAAAAACACCTTAATGATACTGCAGGCATGTGGAGAAAAGTTTTGTGGTTAAACGAGACAAGGATTGAACTTTTTGCTCTCAATTCAAAGCGTTATGTCTGGTACAAGCCTAACACTGAACATCACCCAGTCAACACCATCCGTATTGTCAAGCATGGTGATGGCAGCATCATGTTATGGGGCTGCTTTTCATCAACAGGGACTGTGATGTCAAGTTTGAATGTAAAATGTATATTATATGTATAAAACAAATGTTCTTGAGTTACCCAGTCAAAGTTCTGACTTGAACCCAATTGAACATTTATGGTGAGACTTGAAGATCGCAGTCCATCGATGATCTCCATCAACCTTGGCAGAACTAGAGTAATTTTTACATGAAGAATGTGCAAAGATTTCACCATCTCACTGTACAAAGGTGGTAGAGACCTACCCACAAACACTGATAAGTCATTGCTGCAAAAGGTGTTTCTACCAAGAACTGACCGAAGGGGCTGAACACTTTTACAACCAGTGAATTTTGATTTGTAAGTGTTTTTTACAGGTATTCCTGACATGATCTCTTCAGTGATGAATATAATAGTTAACTTGGAAAAATTGTTTCTGCATCATTCATAATTCATCTAAATGTGGCATTATTGGGAGGGGAAAAATCTTTTGCAGGCCACTGTACATTGGACAGAATTGACTGAATATTTTGTGATTATACATGTATGTAAATACATGCTTAACTTCCGGTAGTTGTGTGAACCAGCCACTCTGAAGCTAACTATAGACCACCCATGTGCACAACAAAAATGCACACATCTCGGAATTGAGTGAATATCAATATCTGTAGACCATCGCATGTACTGTCAGGATGCAAGTGCTCTTAAAAGAGGTATCGTCCATCATTACACATGCTGTGGTTATGGCGTTTACTGTGTTCAGATAATCATGCAACTTGATTACATATATATATATATAATCGTACAAGTTTATTGTTCGATTTGGCGGACAAAGAAATGCTATAAAATTGCAATGTATACAATAAATTGCCAGATCAATTTTATAAAATGAAGAGCTGACTTGAACAGATAGTTGTGCTGCTTAAGTTATGTATTGCAGTAAAAACAACGGATAACCTGAAGCATCTACAAAACAGACAATGGACAATATATAACAACAGTCAACGGATATGTTCAAAGTATAATTCTGATGTAATTTGTAAAAAAAAAATCATGGTTCCTCACCAACTCTATAAAAATGTTGATCAAGGATTATGGAATTATTGATGTTCTCTGAATATCCTCTATCAGCGACCTTTATGCATAGCAATCCAGACAGGTATTTATTTCTCTCCATCATCACAAACCAAAGGACAAACGAGCATCCATTCAGACCTTTTTTTTTCCTGGTTCGTTGTACATTTCCCACCGGCAATGAATTTCATCACCACATCTTTCTCTTTTGTTTCCAAGACATTCGTTTCGAGGCAAGCGCTGTGGCGCGTGCTTTGCGTACACCTGCTATCAAAGCAGTCAGGCCAGTGCTCAGCGCACACGTGATACCAGTCATGTGTCAAACGCAGCACAAAATACCGACCTGTGGTGTGGTACATACGCAAACACGGTATAAAGTATCGTATTGTTGATTTGATGGTATATGTGCGATTACAGTAAAGTACCGTATTTAGTAGATTTCATGGTAAATACGAACTGGTATGCTGTACTGCTTTGATCAATTTCACGTTAAACACGCAAACACTACAAAGAGGGATGTTTGTCCATTTCACAGTAAATACATGATCATAGTGGAATACCATATAATTAACCATTTAATGATACATATGCAGGTACAGTAAAGTACCATATTTAACAATTTTCTTGTAGAAACTGCAGCACAATAGAATACCATATTTACCCCTTTTAATCGTAAATACATTGTACAGTACTATACCTTGTTGACCATTTTACGATAAATATGCAAAATGGTAGATTACCATATTTACCATTTAACGATAAATTCGTGAAAATGGTAGAATACTGTATTTACTCTTTTAGAGGTAAATTTACGAGCATGTGGAGTACCCTATTTAATGGTAAATACGTGAGATCGTAGATTACCGTATTTACCCATATAACGAGAAATGAATTGTACAGTACTGTACCATATTTGCCCCATTTTCTTTTTATGATAAATACACAAACAGGGTAGATTACCGTATTTACCCATTTAAGGGTAAATACAAGAGATGGTAGAGTACTGTACTTACCAATTTAACACGAAATACATGAGCATAATAGATATAGTACCGTATTTACCCATTATTGGTAAATACACAAGATGGTAGGTTACCGTATTTACACATTTAACGATAAATACACAAGATGGTAGATTACCATATTTACCAATTTAATGGTAAATCTATTGTGCGGTACTGTACCATATTTATCCATTTATCCACAATGAATAGGCGAGCATGATAAATTACCGTATTTACCCATTTAACAATAAATACACAAGATGGTAGATTATTGTATTTATCCATTTAACGGTAAATTATTGAGATGGTAGATTACTGTATTTACCCATTTAACGATAAATACACAAGACGGTAGATTACCGTATTTATACCCATTTAACGGTAAATGATCGAGATGGTACATCACCGTATTTTCCCATTTAACGGTGGAGTAGCATATTTGATTTGATCGGTTCCACGGCACGTTCGGAGACGATACATGTTTTGAACCAGTGGCATTTATTATGGATGTCCTTTTCCATGAGCCAAATGCACATTGCTCAAGCCTCTGACACGTATGGCGTACAGCTATCATCATTGTAAGTCATTTAATCACCTCCCCAGATACCCGCTAACCTGCGGGTTAATGTATTCCTTCTTTCCCAGATATCTTTGGCAAATAGACACAGCGGACGATTCCCAGTGGGATCGAGCCAAGGCCATTATTACAGGCTGCACACAGTTCCCCCTCGAGGATATCACTGCTGTGTTAATTACTGTCATCACTTCCTCACGCAAATTCTCTAATTGCTCCGATCATGTCCGATGCTCTTCCACCGGCGAGACGCGAACAATGGCATCTTGTTCCACATCCCACACAATTCGGGTAATGAATATTGGAGGAAGGAGATCTTTATCATATAAGAACATATATTGGTTGTTTTGGGTTTTTTTTTTACATCCTAATTGTATTTCAACTGCTCTCTACAGATGGTCTTTAAATTAACTCTTTAACAGCTTCCATTGCAAAGAACGAGATGAACAAAGATAAATGAAAAGATCATCTTCGATGCCATGGAAGAAAGATTTGGAATTGTTGGTTAGGATTTCAAAATACAAGTAAAAACTCACATACCATGTACATGACCATTGAGGCATACACCGTCGATAGTCAACTTATGAAGGTACTTTTATCGATTGAATATGAATTCACATTTGATTGAATGAACGCTCGTGCTGTGTGGTTTGCTTGCTCCATCAGATTGTTCATGTAAAATTGCTTCATCGAGTCACTCGAGATGATGATGTGTTTATATACACATCGTTACGATAACAATCGGCAAGTCACTGGTCGGACACACTCACACACAAGGAGTATCCATCGGAGTGTACATGCATGTACACACACAAACAGTATAATAAGAGGGTGTGCGTACATGCACACACACACAAACAGTATACATAAGAGTGTACATGCATGGACACACAGAAATGGTATAATAAGAGGGTGTGTGTGCATGCACACACATCCTCTTATGTATACCATTTATGTGTGTGCATGTACACCCACAAACAGTATACATAAGATGGTGTGTGCATGCACACACACACGCACAAATGCTATACATATGGGTGCACACGTATACATGTGAACACACCTAACGAAAATGAACAAAACTGTTTTCTTCCACTTTGCTACAACCGACACTTCGACAACGAGAAGTCCGTGTTAAGTGAATTCAATGTCACACCAGCGTCTTTGTCCGAAGTTCGACCACTGATTTATTGATCAACCATCGTCCGACCCCGAGGCTCGCCAAGTGAAAAATCTACAAGTACTGCAGTTCACTCCCCAAGTGGTATTAAATGTATCGGAACAACGGCCAAGGGTTCTTTGAACTCTCGTTGACAACGTTTTTTAATCCTTGAGTGTATACACCATCTATTCAGTGAACGTAAATACTTGGAGCACAAAAGGTTGGGCGCGTGATGGAGACAAGAAGCTGTTACGAGCGATAAGAATGAAGAGGGGAAGCAAACGTGGAGCGTCAACAAAACAAGGCCAAGTCGTCTGTTCAATGAGCACTTCGAACCGCAATTACTGCGACGATATAACAGAACATAGAAATGTTTCCTTCCGAGGAGGAAAGGGCTTTGTCGGCTCTAGCCACATGTGGGAGAAACAAAATGATGATATTGATACAACAAAGTTTTAGGTGTTGATTAGGAGTGTGTATATATATATATATATATATATATATATATATATATATATATATATATATATATATATATATATATATATATATTCGTCTTGTTATGCTTTAACTTTTGACATGTCCTGGGCTATCGTGAGTACTCTTCCTCCGTTGTTAGAACTTTAAGAACGCTCTTCGGATAGAGTTTCAGATAACGACCATATCTTCCATTTTGAAAATGAATTATAAATGCCTGAAAAGTCCTGGCGTAATGTCATATTATTATTTGTATGAAAATATGCTTCGATATATTTTAAACATGTGTTCTTTATTGACTTTGAACACAACACGTCAGTTTTACATCTCAAAAAAAAATAATAACAAGAAAGAAAGAAATCGAGCAAACGCCAGTGATGGCGTCGTTTCATAATCCACTCTAGCTATATTAATATCACTGCCATCGTACATATAAACGCTTTCATTTACACATGCCAAAAACATACGTGTTATCTTTTAAACTAATAATTATTATGACATGAGACATCTCAAGAGGACATTTTCACTTTTCATCATTATTGACATTTTTCTTTTAAGGGAAATTACAACATTAGAATAGAGGTATTTTCTCTACACGACGTAAATGTAAAACATAATACTGAATTGGTCTAAAAATTCCTTCTCAATTATTCACGGGAAATGTGTGATAACCACCACGTCCTATGTGCGTGTGTGTGTGTGTGTGTGTGTGTGTGTGTGTGTGTGTGTGTGTGTGTGTGTGTGTGTGTGTGTGTGTGTGCACGTTTTGTGCGTGGTCTGTGTGGATCGCTTTAAAATACCGCTTTACATTAGCGGGCATATTGTAACAGTGTAATATGTACACGCGGACGATCATTCTCAGGACATGATAATAAACATCGCACCATGCAATGGGCCTGTGTTCAAATGACACGTTTGTGTGATTTGTAGTGTAAACATGAAACGATTCATGAAACAGATCTCGAACCGAGGATTCGTAAAAGCATGCATCTTGGGTGTGCTGTTCCACAGCAACGAGTCCAAACCGCACGGAACACAAAATAAGGGAAGAAGGAAAAAAAAAAAGTTACAAAATGATTTGATGAAAAAAGGACTGGAAGGGTCATGCACGAAGACCAACATTTTTGCCTGAGGACAAAGGTCGACATCATCACAGTACGCGAGCTATATAGTCAAGGCCATCAGGCGGTGGCCACTTTACGATGCTCCGATGGCTGGCACAAGCTATATAGTCAACACCATTGGGCATCATCCGTTTTACCATTGCCCGATGGCTGGGGCTCACCTACCACGTGCCTCGGCGGCAGTGCTGCATGAGTGGGAGCAGAGCATTCCTTAAGTGCGCGCAGTAGCCATACTGCACATTATACTCCGTGGAAGTCAGGGATGGTCCCCCATACACAGCATACGGCATTGCCGTTGTGGGAAAGCTTTCTGGAACTTCAAGGAACTTGAGACGGTTCTCGAATGAATCACCTGAGCAGGGTTTCCCATCTCGCACGAGCACTGGCACCACCACGCGCCTTGGGGACACATTCGGACCCAGCGCGAGCCCTTGTTCGACCCGCGCACGCTTCATCTTGTAACGGTGGTTCTGGAACCAGATCTTCACCTGAGTGGGTGTTAACTTCAGTAAACTGGCCAGGTGTTCACGCTCTGGTGCCGAAAGGTACCGCTGGTGGCGAAATCTACGCTCCAGCTCGAATGTCTGTGCCTTGGAGAACAACACTCGTCTTTTCCGTTTTTTGCCCGGTTCTTCGTCCACCCGGCATGTCGTCATGTTGCGATGCAGGGGTCCCACCTGTCCCGACCCTCCACATCGTGACCCAGAGGCACCGCTTGGGGACAGCTGAGGTTGAGAGGCAGTTGGTCCTGAAGTCACAGAGAGGAAAGCGACAAAGAAGAGTTCATAATCATCACAAATAGTGTGTGTTGACGGTCTTCTCCCTACACATTATAGTCGGGTCTTCTCGTTTTTGTTTTTTTTGTATTGTGAAAAACAGTTATTTATGACCTCGCGTTGATAATGTAATGACAGCATGTGATTTGTCTTGCTATTGAAAAAAAAAAAACCCAGATTATAATAGTCAGTAGTGTGTGTGTGTGTGTGTGTGTGTGTGTGTGTGTGTGTGTGTGTGTGTGTGTGTGTGTGTGTGTGTGTGTGTGTGTGTGTGTGTGTGTGTGTGTGTGTGTGTGTGTGTGTGTGTGTGTGTGTGTGTGTTGTAATTAATCATTAAACACTACTCAACTGTTTTTATAAACCCTGTTATTTACCACGTATAACCTCTGAAGTTTGCTTACTGCAACCCGGGTACATACTGTTGTCAAAACAAATGTACCAGGCCATCCTAACATGTACACCACGTCTGTAAAGGGTCTACTATTAGAACTAATTGTGTTTGTTCACCGAGTCCATTAGCTTTCCTGAGATACTCACCAGAAAAGGATGAGTGTTTGTGTCCACCTGCTGTCCAGCACGGCTCCCTGGAGCACGTGTAGTCGAGCAGGGTCCCGGCTCTCTCGGAGCCCGTTGGACCCTGCAGGCCTGTGTCTGGGCCTCCTTCCCCATCCCCACTGCTGTCCGAAATTGAGCTTTCGTCATCATCCGAGTCATGTAGGCCGAGGATGTCGCGCACAGAGAAACTCGGTTTGACGCTGAGCGCAGGCATTCTGCTGCAAAGGCGGCTCCACTGATGCTCAAGTGGAAACGCGCGTTTCGTATACGGACATCCACCTCCCCTCACACACGTTTTTGTAGGGACTGCTCGGCCTTCAAGCGTTGCACTGTTCCAAACCACGTCAACCAGGTCTTCAGAAGCACGAGTGGAAGGCAAACAGCGCCACGGATATATAGACCACGGCCACTTCCTCAAAAGCCCCAGCAGTGTGGGGCGTCTTCCCGCGCAGGCGATTCCACTTCCACCACTGCATCGAAAAGGACCCTCTCTCCGGAAACGTTCACTTTGATTGCCCCGAGTCTGCCCGTGAGAGTCGTGAAATAGCCTCGGCTAACCGACTCGGCTGCGGGAAAGCTGATTGGAGAATGAGTGCGCAATCACTGATCTAACCTGAAAGCTGATTTGCATAATACAAGGAATACATATCCGTTTTCGACTTCTCTTCATCTCAGTCTTCAGCACGAAAAGCAAATGTTAAAATGGTTCTTTCATGACATTACAGAACATTGTATTGCTTCTTTGTACCGAACATGTATACAGTGTGTGTATATATATATCCCATATGGTTGATTTATTTTGAAGGTTGTCCAAAATATATAAATGTTCTTGAACATTGAAATTACTCCATACATTTTGAGATTATAATGAATAATAAATGTTAATTTGTTACATAAATTGACATAATCATCGCTATTCTTTTAATTACCACGAACAAACATTTGGAAATTCCTATTCTATTTTAAATGGGCATACACACCATGAAGTACATGATACATACAACTCAAAATATACAATGTCAAGATTTGTAAATGAGTGAAACACTCGTAGCCTATTAAAGATTTAGCGAATGATGAGTTTTCTTCTGAAATATAAGATACCCAAAATATTTCTTCATCCGTGAATTTTGCACATTATATAACTTAATTATACTATATGCATGCAGTACATAATATAATCGAGGTAACATTTACTTATAATTATATAATCAATAAAATATAATATAATATGTAATAAATAACATAAATTTAATTACATTGTATCATTGCAAGACAAATTCGAAGTCTATATTTGTCATTTAATGTCATAAAATGAACTCACAAAGGATACAAGGTTTGATTGGTTGATCGGTAATAGGGAGGCTGGTGTTCGAAGGTAAAAGGATATGAAAAATAAATAAAATGAAGATTGTTTTGTGAAACAGGAAGTTGTTTTATATTAATTTTGGAGAAGACCAATTAACACCAGTAAAAAAAATAAATGGTTAGTTTCTTGTTGTTTTTAAAATTATTATTATTATTTTCAGCCACGCACTTCTGGCAATCTGTCGTACATTAGTTACAATATATTTTCTATTTCTATAGGGAATGACAAAACACAACTTGGAAAAGAGAAATTGCACTCGAGAATTATAAAATGTTCACATCCCTATAATAGGCAAACATCTTGGAAATAGGTCATTATAAGTGGTGTTTATTGAATGTAATGCGAATGTTTGATTGTGATGACGATGCAGCACTCGCTGGATCCATATCTGCAGTGAGATGATAAAATGCATAAAGCATGGTAAAGCTAATATACAAAGATTTGTATATTGCATTATTTAGCACATTTATATGCATTATACACTATAGATGTGCTGGTATAGGATATATAGCCGATAATACAGCGATGCACATATGCATGTAAATGAGCTGTCCAGCGTGGGTTAGAATGTCGACCCAGCTATAAACTGTCACCTTGGTGTTTCGCAGGCAGGGTGATGCATCAATGTGTCCACCGTCCATCGGATGGACGTTATGCCGGAAGACCTGTCTGCCAGCACTGGGGCGTTGGTCGACGGGAAAGATCCCACGGTGACTTTCACAAAGTTTAGGCAAGTTATCACCGGCACCCGAGCTAAAATACCAATTATTTCCTGGATTCCAGGGAGCAAGGGGTCTGATATTCTTGGAGCTTCCTTGATGCCAGGTTACATTGCTTGCTATCTTTGGTTGTTTGCTGTCTTGGCAGCAGCTTTTGTACTATAAACATATTCACCAGGTAGTTTGGATGTTTCTTGTGAAGTCATTTTCGACGACGAAGGGCAACCATTATTATTACTCGATATAACCGTACAAGTATTTGGACAGAGTAAACACACTATCAGGGTGAGTAGGTAACACGTACTTCTTCAGTTACGTACAAGGGGTGTTGTTAGTCGACCTCATGCCACAAGTACAGCTCGAACCCCTCACCAACACCTTGCACCTTTTTTATATACATAAAGTGAAATACATATTCACACGCCACACCACTTAAAAGGTTCCCCATGAGGTCCAGTCTGTGAATCATTTTTTTTCTGGCTCTCCTATTTTGATAATCCTACAATTGTATTCCCTTTCCTTTTTGAGACACGAGACCACGTGTGACTTCTGCATAATGTTGTAAACATCCTCTAATGTAAAACCAATAACCATTACACGTTGAAGCTGACTCAAGAGTTTTCCCTGTTGTATCTTGATTATCACAACCAAGTTTTGTTACCTGCAGAACACCTGGAAATAAAGCAAATGCCGCTGTGCATTATGGAGGAATTTGTAAATGCACGTTGGGAGGCTCATTTCAAGATTTGGTGTGTTGCCTGTCCATTATTTTTGGAAAATTTGTTGCATATTATACTTCCAATTTCAGATATCTTATAAATAATTTCAAGTGTTTGTGCATTTGTTTGTTATTCTTTCACAGCCAAACCGTAGCACCTAAGGGCTAAGGATGCTTAATGCCTTCACCAGATTTGGAAACAGTTCTGTAGACACCAGACGCCCCAACTTTTGATTGTCGGCATTTCAGTATCTGGGCAAGATTTTAAGCTGCTGCACATTGCCCTGAAAAGGCCATTTTGAGGCCACCAAAGGCCACTATATTAGAATGTCGAGTCAGGCAGTGCTGCTGCCGGTCCGCAGACAAAAGGTAACCATCATGAGGCCAATAACTCCATAACTTATCAATGTCCACATCCCAAAACCCCCATGGGAAAAGCTCACCTGCCCAGACAGCACCGCGAGTGTGTGTGTATATACATATATATATATATATATATATATATATATATATATATATATATATATATATATATATATATATATATAATATATATATATATATATATATATATATATATATATATACATATATATATACATGCATACTTGTATGAGCTCCTTGTGATGAAGTCATGGTGATGCCTAAGGATGGAGAACTGTATATATATATATATATATATATATATATATATATATATATATATATATATATATATATATATATATATATATATATATATATATATATATATATATATATGTAGAAAGCATGTGTCACAGGTGAATTTCGATTTTGTGTCCTGTAATACATTACAATAGAAGGTGACACTTTGTGTGTTAGGAAGCTATTTGTCCGGCTCAAAATGAATTCCATGTAAAAGTGAAATCCATGTATTTATTCTTCAACATGCAGCAGAAGAGGAAGTCGATTTGCTGAACATCTCGAGATCAGCCGTGAGGTTCTTCGAAGTGACCATGAAGTGGTTAAGATTGTAAAGAGAAAGCTGTGCATCACTTCACGGTGATGCAAACTGAGCCTTCGAGAGTCGAAGGGAGAATAAAAAATTCGAGTAAATTTAGAAAGTGAGATGCCAAATCCCCGCAGGATCCGTGCAGGTGTCCGGCTCATTCCTGAGCAACGCTTCCCCTGCCGGCGAGATAGTAACCTCAGTGAGACCACCTTCATCGCCACATCTTGGGTGGTCGTCGCTGCCAAACACAAATACAGGCCGCTGCTGGCTAAGCCGCGCAGAATGGCGCGAATGTACTCCATTGTGCTTCCCCTGCTGCGGACCTTTGTCACTATCCAGCCTTCGCGCTTGATTCAGTCGTAGCAGAATAGCAGATTGACGCCCCCTGAACAATGCAAGCCCACTGTTTGGGATAAATAGAAGGTCGCCTCGAGTTGTCATGACATTCAGCTGCATGCGAATGGTCGTTTTTTCCGCCTCTCAATGCAACCCGAATGGACGAGGTGCGGGCGCATCCCGCGCCGCGTAATTGGAAAGCCCAAGCCCAATGGAGGCTTCGATGCCTTTGAGGAATATGGGACGTTTATGTTAATGGAGCATCCAGCGCTCAAAAGCTCTGGCAGAGGGAAGGACCGAAGGGCTAAGAAGAACACAGATGGGTCTGAAGCCCTCGGCGTGGCGGGAGCACGAGAGGCCTCCGTAGCTGCCAATGCGGGGAGCGTCTATCAGAAGCAAATGATGGCGAGTTGTTGAGGAGGCAACCGACAGAACGTTTCCATTTTCCTGTCGTTAAAGTGCATTTAGGATTGTGCGTGCCTTAATAAAACGTTAAGATCTGCACCAACATTACTGTATAATGAGTGGCATTGGAACAACAACACTGTTATGTAGGATATACAAGTGTCTTTTCAATATTGTGTACGAGGGGCCGTACGACCCCCAGTCTTGGAAACTAGTGCGGTCGAAAGCCCTCTTGTAAATGTGGAGCCTCTTCTGCTGTACACAAGCTGTTCAGAAACGGACCCATTCCCGGCCGTGGGGTCATGTTAACAGGGTCCATGAGCTCTTGTTCCGTGTGTCCGGGAGCGGAGTGTCAAACCCCTGAAGCCGCAAACACTCATCGATCCATTGCACATTTGTACGGGATGCACAATGAGTCTGTTTCGGTGGAAAAGAAAGCACAAAAATCTTTGTGTTCGCTCAGCGTTTGCTTACCAATCCTTTTTCAGCATCTTGCAAGAGCTGTCAGTTGCAAAAAAAATGTAATCTGTTTAACGGAAAGCTCTTGTCGCATTGAAGAAATTGATCATCTTCAAACATGTGTTAATAAATATGATTGTGAGAATTTGAGCACAAAGTGAAATCTGTGTTTGTATCAAGGTTTGTAACGCAGCAGCCCCCCCCCCACTCCTCACCCCCATTCTCCCTCCCCCCCATGTGAGGATGGATAATTCAAAACTCTGCACTCATGGCAGTTACAAAAACCCAGAATAGATTCAGTATCGGAGGCGCTAATTAATGACAAAGCTGGGCTCTAAATTATTATTTAATGATGCAGCCTGCGTCTTAACGTGTTACGTCCATTTATCCTGGCAAAAGAGGTGCTGCCTCTTTCTTTAAAACAAAGGGAAGGGCAAAAGTCAGTGAATTTTGGAAACGAGAAATCAAAGAAGTTCAGGTCGCATGTGCTTTGCGGGGGAATGAAAATGTGTGGCATTCCAAATGTTCCACAAACAAGATACAGTCTAGTCCAAGCATTATATACATATGTAAACATATACAGAATGGTCCAAAATGATGTGCAACTTTTGATTTAACTGCAATTTTTTTTATTGGATGTCGATTTTGTTTTTGTCCTGGAATGCACAGGTGTAGTGAAAAATTTGTTTATTATAGCAAAATAATAAACTTCAACAAGCAATAAGGAACGATGTCATTAGTAGTTGATGAATTGTTCAATAAAAGCACCGCACCTCTGGATGACAGCTGCCACACAGACACCGAAGTTATCAATGACTCGGTTGAGAACTGGAGCTGGTATGCATCTGATTTCCCTTCTGATATTAGTTTTGAACTCCTGCAGTGTGTGTGCTTTGTTTTCCGAGACTTTAGCTTTGAGGGAGCCCCATAGGGAGTAGTCAGGAGGAGACGGATCCAGGGAGTATGGAGGTCATGGGTTGTCAGTCCATAGAGAAATGAGTCGATCACCCGGGAAATTGTCTCAAAAACTCCAAACCGCCATTAAATGTGTGCGGTGGTGCACCATCTTGCTGGAAGATGACTGAATTTGTCTTGATGTCTTCATTCCTTCTCAGTGCTGGAAGGAATCTTCTCTGTAGCATGTCCACACATCTATCTGTGTGGACTGTCACCGTTTGTCTCACTTCAGTCTCAAATAAGAAAGGTCCGATTGTACCGCTACGTCCAATATCACACCAAACTGTTACTTTCGCCACAGAAACTGGTTGTTGTTATGTTTATGCGGTTTCTGTGATGCCCAAAAGTGCATGTTCTGTTTATTCAAGTATCCACTGAGATGGAAGTGGTCCCCATCACCGAAGATGTTGACTTGAAAATTGTCTTCGTTGGTCCGCTGGGCAATGGCGATGCAAAATTCGAACTTCTCCTTCATTTATTTTTGGTTACTGGTGCTGCAGTAGTTGTAGCTTGTACGGATACATTTTCAGATCATCGTGTGCATGATTCTGCCAACGGTCGTGCGAGTCGTTCCCACCAACTGTCCAAGTCAGCATGTGGACCTTTTTTGGGAAAGCCTGCAAAGCTTCACTTACAGTCTCTATCTTATTGGGTGTTCTCACTGAAGCTTTTTGACCACTGTCCTTTAATTTGGTCTTCCACACTTCAAGCATTTCTAAATGTTTCAACAATATGTTTGATGGTTGTGTATTGTGGAATTCTTGCATTCAGATAGACCCTACGAAATGTTTTTGTGCGGAAATGTATGACTTCTTCGCAAAAAAAAGTCTCTAAAATGAGCGTCCGTTGAATCACAGAGAAATTGGATTGTGAAAGATTACGATGAATGATATGCAAGGCAAAGAAGAAACTAAAAGTTGTATATTCATAATACACTTTTTTTTAATGCCTCTGCTGACGAAGTCACTAGAGGCATTGTTTTAGCGTTGTCTGTCTGTACGGCCGTCCATACTAATTGTCTCTGTTGTTTTTGCAACCACTTATCTGGGAATTTTCTGGGAACAGGGAATTTTCATCATAAGTGCGACTACTCATGTAGATTGCTCGACTGATAATTATGAGGTCATAGGTCACATGGTGAGGCAGCGATGTTGGAACCCAGGTAAAAATTGCATTCGTTTGCTGTCGTAATTCTCTGCAGATTATGTAGTAGGACCTTGTAACAACGATAATATATGAGAGTATAACTGTCAAACACTAAAATTCTAACTGTAGCATTTTTGCCTGGGAAAAAAGGAAAAACCTTGCACCTCTGTATCTCCAACACCGCTCCATGGAAAAAAATTGAAGCTTGGCATGTGTGAAGTACTCACTATGGGAAACAAGTGTGATTTTTTTTGATGATGTCATAGGTTGCTTCGTTATGACAACATAATTGCATACATCAAACGCTTTATCCGATCAGTATGAACATTTCATCCCATTCAGTCATCTCGGGCTAAATTGTACGGGGCGGGGGGGGGGGGAATTGAGGACATCATTGGTTACGTGGTTTGGTAACCTTTTTTTTTTTTTTAATACATAAAGACCTTCAAAAATCTCAAACGGCGAAACTTTACAAGTATGATCACCTATCGACAAAGAACAAAACGTTCTCCGCCTGCGATGTCATAGGTCACGTGGTTTGGCAGCTTTGCTTTTTTTTAAGGATAAACATTTTAAAATCATCTTCTCCAAGATGGCTTGACAGATCGAGGGAAAACTTCACCCACATGTTCCCCAAGTCTTAGGGATACTACGGTGTACATGAATAATTAAAAGGTCACATGGTCTGGCAGCCATATTGGAGTGAACAAAAATCTTTAATAGATTTCTGTTGAACCACTCAATCAATTGATGTGCAATGTCACAATTATGATCTAGTAGTCATTGGGAATTCATGTTTTTAATTTCAACCTGATCAGACGCATGTTCTCGCAGCCAGAATTGTTTACTTTTTTGAATCTGGGTTCAGGAATTCTATCAAACTTGGTGCAAGTATGTATAATGACTTAATAATGTGTGCTGAGGCATATCTGGTGACGTCACAATGTTGAAGAGTGCCCTCCTAGTTTGTATACATAGTTGATGCTCGTGGAAGAGCTAGTACAGTGAATGGACAAGGACATAACAGACAAAAACAGAATGCAAAACACACGTGCATGGATTGAACAAAATGGATACAGAAGGAAACTCCAAGGAGGAATCTTCCATAAAATAGGAAAATTGGATGGAGGAGAGATTTGGGTGGGGTTAACAAGGGTAGAAAAGATCATGGTTTCGGATTGGGGACGATCTGAGATGGTGGCGAACAGCTGTCTTGAAGATCTGGAGGAAAGAATGAGATGGAAAAGGATGTGGAAATTGATTTCACAGGCAGGGAAAAAGAGGAACATATGAGTGGAGGTCAGCAGTGAACTTGGATTTAGCTAGTTTCACCATAAGAGGGTTTATGGTAGACCGTGTGAGCTCTACAAACACCTGGGAGGGAGGAGGGTAGCTGGGGGATAAAGCAAGGCCAAAATCAAACAATGGCCACCAAAATGGCAAGTCATATGACCCAAAACGCAATATAATTAAATATGCAAGATTCAATGTGTGCTATAAATACAATTACTCATGTAATTAACAAATTGCTAATTACTATCAATATTCAAAATGTATCTGTTCTCCCAGCATATCATATATCATACACAGACATAGGAACTACTTGCAATTGCTTCCTTTCTAATGTATAAAAAGTCCGGTCTCCTTTGACTATTTTAAAATCCCATGGTGCTTGCATTCCACAAACAGCTAAATAACTCAAGCTAATCAATAATCACTCATTATAACGACTTCTTTATTTACACGATTACAGCGATAATAATTTTAATATGAATACGGCAAACATTATAAAATAAAAGGCGGGAAAGGTGCTCGTTACTGTTGCCAAGAAACAAGTTCCAGTGTCACCTTCATTGTCTTTGGTCACGTGACCTGCAGTGAGCAAGCATGAGCCTGCACCGGCCAACTTTTATTCGTGCATATTTTCGGTTATGGAAATTTGACTTGTTTTGTGATTTTTTCCTGAAATTGATTCAATAGTGAAGAAGAGTTATATATGTGTGTGTGTAACAATAAATATATATATATATATATATATATATATATATATATATATATATACATATATATATATATATATATATATATATATATATATATATATATATATATATATATATATATATATATATATATATATATATATATATATATATATATATATATATATATATATATATATATATATATATATATATATATATATATATATATATATATATATATATATATATATATATATATATATATATATATATATATATATATATATATATATATATATATATATATATATATATATATATATATATATATATATATATATATATATATATATATATATATATATATATATATATATATATATATATATATATATATATATATATATATATATATATATATATATATATATATATATATATATATATATATATATATATATATATATACATACATATATATATATATATATATATATATATATATATATATATATATATATATATATATATATATATATATATATATATATATATATATATATATATATATATATATATATATATATATTGTTACGGCTGTGGAAATTGACAGAACACCGTAAAGGTCCCAAGATCAGTTAGGCCGAGAAGTCCGCATCCAGATAGATTTCCCCACCGTTGTTTAAAGGGAACTATTCATGTTAACCGGGCTGTGATCTTTGAGTTAGCCGCTATTCTTTACTATCGTTATTTTGGACCAACCACGTCCACCACCAACATCTTTCTCAACAACCGCTTTACAACAACCACCACCACCACCACCATCGCTCTCACCAACCGCTTCAGACCAACCGCCTTCCACCACCACAACCACATCTGCCTCTCACCAAACCACGCCATCCTCACCACTTCGCCAGCAACCGTCAACATCTCCACACCACAAACATCGCCTCACCTTCGTCTCCGAAACGACGCCATCTTTGCGCCAGTCGCGGCGAGTCCGCATCGAGCGGCGTCGCTGCAGGCCGACGCGGGACGTTTGCTCGTCGGATCAAGCTTGGTGATCTCGCGCACGTCCGCTTTCCGCGCAGAGGTCAGAGGTCAGAGGTCGAGCATCGGAGGCCCAACTGCATCTAACCAGCCCTATAAAAGGACGAGCAGAGCGCCAAGCTCGCGTTCAAGTTGGGTCGAGTCGATCGGTCAGCCTGAGTCAGTCTGGAGAGGTCGGGGAGTCGGGAGGAAGCCAGAAGCCAAGGAGCTGCGTGGAAGTCTGGGCTCGTGGTGGAGTCGGGAGCTTGGAGCTTGCAGTCGGTGGAGAGTCTGGGGGTCGCGAAGGAGACGCGAGCTGGAGGCGCGGCCTTGCCTGCTGTATCGCGCGGAACCACGCTTTCGTGTGGAGAGAGCCGGAGAGAGCTCGCCAGCCAGCGACAGGCGGTCCAAGGTGATCGGGCTTCGGCACAGTTCAAGCATCACTGAGGGACGGACGGGTTCTTACAGAGCATCAACTCGAAGAGAGCAAAGACCCGTTCGTTCCTCTCAAACGAGTTGCCGACTGAGACCGAATCACCCGGCCGCTTGGCAAGGCCCGAGCTCAACCGCGGCTACGCTAGCTGCCATGGAGAAGGAGCATCGCGGGTCGCCCAAAAGCGCGTTCATGTGGAGAGAGCCGGAGAGAGCTCGCCTGCCACACGGAAGGCCCGAGCTTGACCGCGGCTACACTAGCTGCTGTGGGGACGGGACGTCGCGGGTCGCCCAAGCCAGACACCACGAGGGTGCAGGTAACCTGCAACGGTCTCGTGGGACTCGTTCGGTCTGCCAAGTCCCACGCCATAAAGACCCAAGAAGTCCAGTCTGACCCCATTGCCTTTGATGGGGTCTTTTTCCTGCTTTTCTTTCGAATGAATGTTGTGGCGCCGAGTCCCGTAAGTAAAACTGTGTAAGTGACTGTACATTAATAATTACTTATAGACGGTTGTAGCGCTTTGTCTTGCCCATGTGCCGTGCTGCATTCATTGCTTGTTCTGTATACGTGCATGTTGGTGTTTTTGAATGACTGCATGATTGTTCCTGCATACGTAGAGTAAATAAATGTGCTGGTTTAAATGTAAACCTGTTCGTTGCGTCCATGCCCCAATTGAAATGCCATCTTGTATTGCGGAATATTAGTTGGCTTTTAAATAGCCGGTAAAGTGATCGGGTCCAACGGGACTGCACGGTATTACACCGCTCGGTTATCCCAAAAGGAAGTGGGTAACATCCCTGGGTCAGATTGCGGGAGAGTGTGTCGGAGTGGTGCTGAGGTGTCGTCCACCAGACGGCGGTCTCCTTGGGTTAACCTGAGGCGGTCCCTTCGGGTGGGTGCCTGGAATGTCCTATCCCTAAGAGAGGATGATCACCTGTCTCTGTTATCATCTGAGCTCAAGCGTTTGGACATCGGGATTGCAGCTCTCTCTGAGGTTCGGAGACCGGATTGCGGCGAGATAATGGTGGGTGGTTACACCTACTATTGGTCTGGTCGCTCTGATGGTTACCATACCCAAGGAGTTGCTGTAGCTGTGTCCAATAAGCTGACCCCAATGATAATTGAGGTAACACTGGTCAACGAGCGTATTATGAGATTAAGGATTCGCCACTCCTTAGGTGTCATTTCCCTGGTCTCTATTTATGCTCCGACTGAGGCGAGTGATCTCACCGTGAAGGACACATTCTACGCCACACTCGAGTCTGTGGTTGATCAGTGCCCCAGACGAGATACACTTCTAGTCTTGGGGGATTTCAATGCATCGACTGGAACTGATAGGGATGGTTATGAGGTGTGTGTTGGTCCCCATGGGTCAGGAACTATGAACCAGAATAGCACTAAGTTCCTTGACTTTGCAAGAAGTCATGGACTTAGGGTGGCTGGTTCATGGTTTCAGCGCCCGCAAGCTCATCGCTGGACTTGGTATTCCAACGCTGGCGGTGTGGCAAAGGAGATTGACCATGTCCTCATTGACGGTCGTTGGAGGATGATCCAGAACTGCAGGGTCTACCGGAGTGCTCAGTTCCTCAATACTGACCACAGGCTTGTTGTAGCAACTCTAAAACTGCACCTTAAATCCTGGAGAATGGTACCATCCCAGCCTAGGCTGGATGTTGCCAAGCTCAGGGATGAGAGAGTAGCTGAGGAGTTTGCGAACAGGCTGAGTGGACACTTGGGGGGTCTGGGTGCTTTGGGGGGTCCTGAAGAGTTGTGGAGCACCTTCAAGACCACCGTCCTTGATGTTGCCGGTGGATTCCTTGGAGTTCAACGCAGGGCAAAGAAGAATTTTGTCTCTCAAGGGACACTGGATACCATTGACCAGAGTCGCAGGGCCAGGCTGAATGGCAGAGCTGAGCTGTTCAGGGAGCTGAGGCGTAAAACTGTACGTGCACTGAGGGTGGACAAGGAGGCCTATGTGCGAGGAATCTGTGAGGGGGTAGAGCATCACCTGTGGACAGGTGATTCTCGTCCCGCTTACAGGGGAATTCGCGCATTACGTTCATCCAAGCCCATCCCTCGGAGCACTGCAGTTCGAGCAGAGAGTGGTAGGCTCTTGACAGAGGAGTCTGAAGTGAAGGCCCGCTGGGCCGCTTACTTTGAGCGGTTGTACCAGGCTGATCCCCCAGCTGTCGAGTTGGACGTCAAGGGTGTTACAATCCCTGTTGCTGACCCTCGAATCAACTGTGGTCCACCATCGCTTGTGGAAACACGGGCTGCGATGAACCAGTTGAAACGGGGCAAAGCTCCAGGGATCTGTGGCATCCATGCTGAACTTCTCAAGGCTGGTGGAAATGCTGCACTCGTGTTGTTGCATGCAGTTTTGTGCTCTGCCTGGAACACAGGCATCATCCCAACTGGCTGGAAGAGGGGCCTTGTTGTCCCTCTCTGGAAAGGGAAGGGTGATCGCCAAGACTGCAACAACTACCGAGGGGTGACGCTGCTCTCAGTACCGGGCAAGGTCTTTGCTCGGATAATTCTCGATAGGGTTCGCCACCATCTGCTTGAGCACCAGCGTCCAGAGCAGTCAGGCTTTACACTAAAGAGGTCAACGATTGACCGTATCCTTGCACTTCGTGTCCTCACCGAACGCAGATGAGAGTTTCGGCAGGGGCTGCTTGCAGCCTATGTTGATCTCTGTAAAGCGTTCGATTCAGTGAATCGGGATGTCCTCTGGAGGATTCTTAGTCTTCGTGGGGTGCCACCAAAACTGATCGATCTGATGTCTGAACTCTACTCTGGTACTGAGAGTGCTGTGAAGTGTGGTGGTACCATCTCTGACTTATTTCCAGTTGTTACTGGAGTTCGTCAGGGATGTGTACTTGCCCCCACACTTTTCAGCACTTGTATGGACTGGATTTTTGGGAGGATGTCGGAGAGATCAAGTTGCGGTGCATCGTTTGGCAATGCCAAGATCTCGGACCTTGATTTTGCAGATGATGCAGTCATCTTTGCGGAGACTTTAGACATCCTTTTGGGGGCCCTTGAGGTGCTGAATGAGGAGTCGGAGCCGTTGGGATTACGGATTTCTTGGGTCAAAACAAAGATCCAGGCTTTCGGTGACATCTTGGATGCTGCTGTCCTGTCTGTGTCTGTTTGTGGTGAGGATGTTGAGGTCGTGGATAGATTCACTTACCTTGGCAGTGATATTCATGTCTCCGCAGGTTGTGAGCCGGAGGTCAATAGACGTCTGGGTCGGGCCTGGGGAGTCATGGATTCACTGGATCATGGGGTGTGGCGCTGCCGGTACCTGTGCGGGAGGACGAAAGTCCGAGTCTTCAGGTCCTTGGTACTTCCAGTCTTGCTCTATGGGTGCGAGACTTGGACTTTGACCAAGGATCTGAGACGGAGACTTAATTCCTTTGGTACCAGGTCTCTTCGGAGAATCCTTGGCTATCGCTGGTCGGATTTTGTGTCCAACGAGCGGTTGCTGAGAGAAACTCAGATGAGATTTGTTACCTGCATAGTCCGTGAGCGTCAGCTGCGGCTGTATGGACATGTGGCTCGTTTTCCTGACGCTGATCCTGCTCACCAGATTCTCTCAGCGAGGGAGTCTCATGAGTGGAGGAGGCCAGTGGGCCGACCACGTGCCTCATGGTTGCAGCAGGTTGACCATCATCTCAAGGAGATGGGGATGGGCCTGGCATCTGCCTGGGGGATGGCCAGACGGAGGCCCCTGGAGTACCGGCGGAAAGTGGACGCAGCGACGCGCTGTTCTGGCACATGCTCCCATACCTGACCTGACCCTGAAGTGGGCTGCTTAAGCGGCTCGTTTCCAAGCGGTCCTGTTGAGGTACAACCTCTCGGTAACCTACCTGCGCGAATAATTAGGTAAATCGAAGATTTGGCGATCGGACCATGTAGCGCGGGTAGGGTACGGACAAGGTTGTGGTGGGATTGAAAACCCATCCGTGACTGGTTTCTGACCCCATTGAAGAAAGTCACGACTGGATTGTCCGTTCGGTGGGCGAACCGGCTGCTATTGGTTAAATGCGTCATTCGCACGCCGGGCAGGCGCGAATACTACAACAATATATATATATATATATATATATATATATATATATATATATATATATATATATATATATATATATATATATATATATATATAAAAATATATATAACTTCTTAACCATTTAATCAATCTCAGGAAAAAAATACATATTTTATACATATATATCTATCTATCCACCCATTGGGATCATACTCTGTACAGAGCATTGGTGCCGCCTTGGCAGTCTCCTTGGCTATTGGGCACAATCCTGGACGGGTCCACACTCCGACACAGAATATCAGAAAGCTGGTACTCATGTTGCCGACCTCGGTAGGATGACAGACCGAGTCACCCCACCTGGTGTTAATTCAACAGCGAAGCAGGATTTGAACTCAGGACCCAACAATCCCAAGCCCACCACTCTAGCCATTTCGTCAACACTATGTTTGTTTGTTTGTTTGTTTGTATGTTTGTATGTATGCATGTATGTCCAGTGTGTGTGTGTCAGTGTGTTCCCTCCATCACTCCAAAATTATAAAACCAAGCAGCCTGACCCTTTTCATGCATACTAAGAGAACTCCAAGGAAGTGCAAGAGTGAAAATTGGATGCTTGGGTTAATTAAAACACCCTTTTGAAGATAATTAACAGCCTTATTTAATTATATCCTTCAGCAGGCGATCCTTGGCCACCTCACTCTCTCAGTCTCAAGGCGTTTCCTTGGTAACCTCGCTGGGGTTTGAAGCCGCCATGTTTTTTGGCCTGCTCAACCATGCTTTGACTTGTAACAGGCCGCAACGATTTCTTAATGATAAATGTATTTTTTTTCACTTTCGTCACTCACTCATATTATTGAATAAATGTTCATCAGAGCTACGAATTCCTGGGTATATTGCAATGCTTATAAATGCCTGGAAACACCAGCGTTTGTGGCTTTATCTCATTTGCGCATTTGATTAACCAAGAGAATCTCTTTAACGAGAATTACAAAATGTAAGCTCCAGATTTGAAAGTTTCAGCAGTTACTACTCTCCCAAAAAGTGTTGATTTGTCCGATTCGGACATTGCATGGGCGTTTCCAGGTGTATAGTTGGATCGACGGCAATTGGTGAGTGCTTGCTTGAGTGCTTAAGCCACTTACCGAGCTGTACAGTGCAGTTCGTGTCCTGATCCGGATGTGCAGTCGACAGTTGTTACAAGCCAGAGGTAGGTATACAGCACACACGGACGTGGTACAGATGGGTTGATTTGGATCTGCATGGACTCTCCGCGGGTGTGTGTGACGTGCCGTGGGGGCAAAATTTCATCCCATATCTTATGGAGGTTCTTTCAGGTTTTCCTTTGTCCTCGTGCCTGTTTATAAAGTATTTGGTTATTGGATTTGTTCACAAAGGTTATTTGTTTTTCTTTGAGTTTCAAAGCAAAATATATTTGATAACACCTGATTCCTGAGCCGTTTGCCGTATTAACATGTTTTCTAAATTACCGAGCCAATTTTTTTCCACCCATCACACGCAGCTGTTTAATGAAGAATAATGTTTGTGATCATCTGCTTGAAACGTGTGTATATATATATATATATATATATATATATATATATATATATATATATATATATATATATATATATATATATATATATATATATATATGTAAAGTTGTTTTTCAGTGAAAGCTACTCAAGGTTTCTGGGTTGTATACAGCACGTACTGAAGTCGGTGATCACACTGACTCCAACCTACCGATGTCGGCCAAGTGTGTGTGTGTGTGTGTGTGTGTGTGTGTGTGTGTGTGTGTGTGTGTGTGTGTGTGTGTGTGTGTGTGTGTGTGTGTGTGTGTGTGTGTGTGTGTGTGTGTCGTTGATTGGTATCTCCATATGTGAGTTTGAGAATGTGGAATGGAGTCCACCCAGAGCAGGCTCAAAGGATCCACCTTTATTTCAGTAAGGGGTCACGATTCATGGACCAAGCTGTGAAGTTTTCTGTTCTCAAAGTTTTGTGCTGAGGGCTCTCGTCAGGATCGTCGCTGAGCCCTGGACTACTTCCAACTGTCGTTCGTTTGTTATAACATTTCTTGGGATGGTTTTTAGCTCACCTTTAACGTAGTTCCGGGGAGCTTATGGGATAGCACGTCGTCCGTCCATCCATCCACCAATACTTGCAACTTCTTCTCCGAAACTACACATACGATTTCAATGAAAATTGACCACAACCATCATCTCGAATGATGGCATAAAAGAAACAAAAGGGGTCTAAGGGGGTCTACAAACGGAATTTACAGGCAGTGGGGCGGAGTGGGTTGCCTCTGCAAAGAGGTATTTGCTTTCTTCTCAAACGATACACACAATTTGGATGAAACCTCACGAGAATCTTCATCACCCACAATGTACCAACGTTTGTTCACGGCATTAGAAAAACCTGGCTCTATGGGGGGTTGCTCCCCCCCCAAATATGTATTTCCTTTCTTCTCAAAAACTACACACATAATTCCGATGAAACTTTACCACCGTCTTTACCACCATCATAATTAGCACCGCACCATCCCCCCATCCCCCGTGTGGTGACAACTAACACTTAAGCTCACAGTTTCCCTACTTAATTACATCGAGATGTCTCCTACATGTCCACGGGTAAGCAACTCTATACGATCCAATCTTTCTTCTGGAATTCTTTCATCTACCCATAAACATAACACAATGTTTATCCCACGAAGCGACAAATCACACACAGTAAGCAGGTCATGTTCGTGGCTCGTGGATGATATGTTTTTGTGTAGTACAGTATTGTACTGTACGTGCATCCAGCTACTTTGGGTGTGGCTTCTGGAAGATATGTTTTAGAACTGTGTTGTACTCACGGTTCTTGGAAAAAACAAAAAAAACATGAATACGTGGGGCAATTTCCTGCAAATGTAGGAGCATTTCACTAATTATGAACCGTGAATACGTGGAAACCGCGAATGTCAGGGTCGGGGTGGACACATTATGTATTTTAAATTTTTTTTTTATTTTTGCGGTCCTCAAGGACTGGCAGGTCTGGGATGAAAAGATCTCCGAGTGGGCTCGGTTAATTTGGTGCGAAGTCAGCATCTCCGAATGCAATGACCGCGGCAGAATTATTGACAAAAATGTCTAACTGGAGTTTGTTCACATTATGCTTTGAGGTGTGCAAGCGTGGACCCAATCTGCCTGTCCAATGGACTAATAAGCCATTTTTACTGAGCGCTATGGGACGTGTTTCAGATGACCACACAAGTTTTTTTTTTTAAAATCAAACATTGGTTTATTAAGAGCAAAAAAGGGGAATGGGAGAAAGCAGCTCGAACTCGGTGGTGTAATGACTGGAGTGTCCGCTCTGAGTTTCGGAGGTCGACGGTTAAAACATCGGCAGAGTCGCACCAAATATTTTAAAATGGTCCGTCATGCTTCCTTCCTTGACATTCAGCATTTAAAAGGATTAGAGCATGGACAATCCCCATAGTTTGGCATCCATTGGTAGGAGGAAATGCCCCGTTGAGTGCAGTGAGAAATGCTGTGCCCTTGTTGCGGCGTCACTGCTACCTGGAGTGCCGTGGGAAGTGATGCCACCTCCCCTAAGCTCAGTGGCTGTGTTTATCTCGTCTGGTCTTGTGTTTTAATGGATGTACATGTGTGTGAGATGTGTTAGATGTTTGAGTTTACAGCACCTTTACATTCTTCTTCTTCTTCTTCTTCTTCTTCTTCTTCTTTCGGCTGCTCCCGTGAGGGGTCGCCACAGCGGATCATCCGTGTGATCCGCATAGTGATTTGGCACATGTTTTACGCTGGATGCCCTTCCTGACGCAACCCTAGTCGCCTCTTACGACACAGGGATATGGTACACTTATTTTAACCGGGGTATACACCGGCCCAGTATACTGGTACTCATTTCGCCGACCTCGGAAGGATGACAGGCTGAGTCAACCCCCTGGTGTATTAATTCATTGGCCCAACGGGGCTTGAACTCAGGACCTTTTGGATCCCAAGCCGCTGCCCAAACCACTGCGCCAACACCAGGCTCTTTACTATGAGCCTTTATATCCTGTAAAAAACAAAACGACAAAAAAAACAACAGCCACACAGCGGCGATCTCACAATTAAATAAATCAATATATAAGACAATTCACCTCAAATTCATGATGGCTCAGCAAATATGTCTTACCTCGGGGAGGAGACATGGGACTCAGTAGGGGATTGACGAGACAAACAAACCCGACTTTACCCGTTTGGGGCGGATCTCGGATCACGGCCTCTCTCCAGCAACACCCTGCGGAGCAGCAGCCCGCAGATGAAGGGGTAAGGACTGGCAGCAGGCACCAAGACACAAGCGTAGACCCCGAAGACTGGACCCAGCTGCCACGTTCACTGCCACACTCGCCGTTACGGACCACAAAGACTCACCGCAGACACCAAGATGTGAATGCAGCACACTCGCTGTCCACACTTTTACAATGCCCGTGGGCCGTGCTCAAAGGACTCTCAAAATGGACGTGCTCAATATTGAGGTAATATCTAAAGATTGCAGCCGGTCGTAGTCATGGGCCTTGAAAAGGCCATAGCATGTATAGGCCTGAGGCCTCGAACAACTTCTTTGCCTGAAGCGATCGTGTTGTTGTGAAGGTAATGTTGAGGTAATAATTTTTTTTTTTCCGGATGTGATCCTGTTCTTGACGGTGTAGTTGTTGTTGTGAAGGTAATGTTGAGGTAATATTTATTTTTTTTCCGGATGTGGTCCTGTTCTTGGTGGTGTAGTTGTTGGTGTGAAGGTAATTGTTGAGGTAATATTTATTTTCTGGATGCGATTTTATTCTTGGTGGTGTAATTGTTGAGGTAATATTTCATTTTCTGGATGTGGTCCTGTTCTTGACGGTGTAGTTGTTGGTGTGAAGGTAATTGTTGAGGTAATATTTATTTTCTGGATGTGGTCCTGTTCTTGGTGGTGTAGTTGTTGGTGTGAAGGTAATGTTGAGGTAATAATAATTTTTTTCCGGATGTGATCCTGTTCTTGACGGTGTAGTTGTTGTTGTGAAGGTAATGTTGAGGTAATAATTATTTTTTTTCCGGATGTGATCCTGTTCTTGATGGTGTAGTTGTTGTTGTGAAGGTAATGTTGAGGTAATAATTATTTTTTTTCCGGATGTGATCCTGTTCTTGATGGTGTAGTTGTTGTTGTGAAGGTAATGTTGAGGTAATAATTATTTTTTTCCGGATGTGATCCTGTTCTTGACGATGTAGTTGTTGTTGTGAAGGTAATGTTGAGGTAATAATTATATTTTTTCCGGATGTGATCCTGTTCTTGACGGTGTAGTTGTTGTTGTGAAGGTAATGTTGAGGTAATAATTATTTTTTTTCCGGATGTGATCCTGTTCTTGACGGTGTAGTTGTTGTTGTGAAGGTAATTTTGAGGTAATAATTATCTCATCTCATCTCATATCTCATCTCAATTATCTCATAAACATCTCATCCTCGATGTATGACCAGAGTGGGCGTGGTAACCTTGGTTGCGGAGACTCTCTGAAGTGCGACAGAAGCTCTGCTGGAGGTTCTGTGTGCACACAATGAGGTCCCGTGTGAGCGCCACAGAAGGTCGCAGCACGCAGGAGTTCTGCAGCATGCAGGACGTAACAGGACTCTTAGATTAGAGCCTTCCTCGTTTCTTTCTTGTCTGTCCTGACAATTAAGAGATGGAAGGAGGAGCGATTGTTGTGTTGAGTGATGAAGTGTGTGGCGACATTTTTTAGGGACTTGTGATTGAGTGAATGGTACATTGCGGTGTTTGTGTGAACTTTGGAGCAGGTTACACCCCCTCTCCCTTTTGGAGATGAAGTCTCACCTACATTGGTGGGACAATAGTTGGGGGTTCAGATGTTTTGGTTGGGGAAGTCGTTCTGCTGTTGGTGCTATGATTAGAAAAGTTTTTGTTTTGCAAAGGTGCAAAAGGACATTGACGGGCTGGGGGCGTGGCTTCTCGGAAGAAGGCTTAGAGGGTAGAGGGCATTCCAATGCTGGAAGCACTGACCTGAGCCGTTCAGAAGCCCAGAAGGGCAGGAGAGTTTAGTGAATGCGCTGAGTACCCGGGGAGAGGGGCTTGAGCGCCACATGCCAGCGAGGACACTAGAGGTGGGGAAGGCAGGAGAGGTCTCCCCCCACCCCCACAGTAGTTAGCATGGGGTATGGTACCTTGGGTAGGGGTGACTTTAGTGGCACAGGATGCCGATTATAACTGACAAAGCAGAGGGAAATCGAGAGATGATTTGGCTATATAGATAAGAACGCAGTGCATAACTTGGTTACGCTTGGCCATTCAATTAAGATCTGTTACGTGACTGTCAGCATGACTCCCCCATTCGTAATGCTCACCTCATCAGTAACGGAAATATGGCTGTGGACCTGAAGCTGGCTTGAGGTTCACAGTACGCAAGGCGATCGTGGTCTTTAAAGACTCACTATCCGTTTGGAGTTATTCAGATGGGTGATCGTAACAAAAATAACGGCTCTGACCCTGAATGTGACGTGTCGCTGATGTCATGTGCAGACATTTTATTTTGATTTGATTTTGATGTGCCATACTTTTTCCAGAAAGTTGGATTCCTGGCAAGAGTTATACTGGTTGCTTTGCCATTGCCTCCCCAGTGTTATTTGTCCATGCTCTGTCATTTTAAATGCATAGCATCAAGCAAGGAAGTTGATGTCATGCATATAAATTATGCCGATGCATCACCTTCAAACGAGGATGGCATTCATGTGGCACTCAGGTCTTTGCAGACTGAGAGTTATGTGGTTATATGAGCCTTGTATAGACATGAGTTTATTTACAGTATGTTGTCCTGACGAGCTCATAACAAGGGCACAATCTGAATCGGCGGCTCTGCTTTCATTGACTCATAACCATGAAGTCATAAATCTCAGTCTGCAAAGACCTGAGTGCCACTCTTGGTGGGGCTTAGGGAGTCATGGATTTACTGCAATATTGGATGTGGTGCTGCCGGTACCTGTGCGGGAGGACGAAAGTCCGAGTCTTCAGGTCCTTGGTGCTTCCAGTCTTGCTCTATGGATGTGAGACTTGGACTCTGACCAGGGATCTGAGATGGAGACTTAATTCCTTTGGTACCAGGTCTCTTCGGAGAATCCTTGGTTATCGCTGGTCAGATTTTGTGTCCAACGAGCGGTTGCTGAGAGAGACTCAAATGAGATTTGGTACCTGCGTAGTCTGTGCGCATCAGCTGCGGCTATATGAACATGTGGCTCATGATCTGACTCTGATCCTGTTCACCAGGTTCTCTCAGCGAGGGAGCCTTGTGAGTGGAGGAGGCCAATTGGCCGACCACATGCCTTGTGGTTGCAGCAAGTTGATCGGCATCTCAAGGAGATGGGGATGGGCCAGGCCTCTGCCTGAGGGATGGCCAGACAGAGGCCCTTGGAGTACCGGCAGAAAGTGGATGCAGCGGCGTGCTGTTCCGGCGCATGCTCCCATACCTTGCCTGACCCTGATTTGTCATATATATATATATATATATATATATATATATATATATATATATATATATATATATATATATATATATATATATATATATATATATATATATATATATACATACACACTCATTCCTGTTTGCTTCAAAATTAGGAGAGTTAAACTTTGGTTGGAATAATATTTTGGGAAAAATTATGGACAGGTATTTTAAAATGCTTATTAAGAAAAATTAAGAAAAAATTAAGAAATTTTGAAAGAAAAAAATTAAGAAAGAAAAGCAATTAAGAAAAAAAAACATTTTATTATTATGGAGTGGCTGACATGTATTAAATCAATTTTAGTTCGCATGTGTCCGATGATTTTAACTCCTGCGTAGAATGTTGTTGTCGGCGCACACATACCGCATGTACGTACGAGGGGGCGATCGGTAAGTCTATGGGCTGACTGAAACTAAATGATCATGTATGGTGTACATACGAGGAAGAAGGTCAGAATTCATATTAATTTTCAACATGATCTCTCTTAAGATGTTCCCTCCAATATCTTTTCTTCTTAAAGCCTTTACAGTACTGTAGATCCAAGCTGTCAATGCCACCCAATTTTAACCTCATGTACCAGTACCACCACTCAGTTTTATTTTGTGTTTCTGCAGGCCTCAATGAGAACAATGTATCATGATCAATACATTGATAAGGAAGGTCTCGTATGTGCTTTCAATTTGATAATATTGATTGGCTTCTTAAGAAGGCCAAGGCAGCAAAGTGCCTGTCCTTGTCTGCCAGAATCAACACTTGGCACAGTAACCATTGTTGTCTCGAGGAAATCCTTTGAGTGGTGCCTTTTGTTAGGTACGAATTCTGCTCTCACATATCACTCTGCAAAAAAAACTCAACAAATTTTAGTTAATTTCTCAAAAATTATGTGCTATTTTCATGGGCATCATCCCCATGGACCCCTCTCACAGGCTATGTACACGATGATGTGATCACAAAGAAAAACAAGTCAGGAGTAAATCTGAAGTTTTGAGAACTGAGATTTGTGTGAACAGGATGTAGTTCGTCAAACTGTCGGACTCGTTTATCCATCTGGGACCACGGATTGGTAGTATGGATTAAATCTGTGTGAACACGGCCATAAGTGTCGCCTCTATGCTGTCTAGTCTGGGATCGAATCCCAACCAAGCTATAAATGGTCATCCCGGTGTTTCACAGGTAGGGTGATTCATCAAGGTGTGTGCCATCACTCGAATGCACGTTAAATAGGAATCCCATCTGCCATCATTAGTTGGTGGATGTTAAAGATCCAAAGGTGTCCTTTGTGAAGAGTCGGCGACCTATTGACAGCACACTGAACAAATTAAAAAATTCCTGCCCCAACCAGCAGAGGACATTGCAGCAGCGGTACACCCACGCCCTCAGCCAATGATGCTACCCCTGCAGTCTCGTCAAGTAGATGAACAAATAATAATAAGAAGAAGACCAAGAGTTCCATCTGTGGCAATTCTAGCATGTGCACAGTAATAATCACGTGACCGACCGCCATGCCATCTTTTGACGTCATATCTGTTTAACACGCCTGTACATGTAGGAACAAGAAAGGGCAATCAGAAATTGCAGACCGTCACCAGGACTTGTTTTGTCTGGTGTAGTTTTGTGTGGCATTGGCAAAAATAAATAATACTGGTGTGTTACGTAATTAATAACAGACATAATTGGAACTGCCACTTTATAACTGCTGGCAGTGATGACCGGGTACCAAGACGTCCCACTTTGATACAAGCCCACTTTGATCGGACACCTGAGCCTAATCCATGACATTTTTAAAATTATTATTCAATTGAATTCAGAATGGGATTAAAATTAATTCGATTCAAATCAAATGGAAGACGAAATAGGTACAGTCCTGCATTAGAGTAATCAGAAGTAACCCAAACAAGCAAAAAGAAAAGATAAAGTCATCAGAAGGAACCTGGATAGGATTCACATTTCAGCTGCTACTCCTCAACACTCAAACCCATCCAAGCACAGCCAAGTGAGTCTTATTTAAAAAAAAAACAACCCAAAAACCCCATATAAAAAAAAAATAATGCTGTCTGCCAGATCATGTGTCCGATGAAGGTGAAATTTAAAACGTATTCCCAAACTCCACTAGATCACAATTTTGAAGTTTAACATCGATTGATTAAGCGGTTCCAGAGAAAACATTATTCAATATTTTCTTAAATCCAGTATGGCTGCCAAACAATGTGACCTCAATTATTCCTTAACAATCTCATACACGCATGCCTTGCGGAACATTTGTGTGGTTTCCCCTCGATCTGTCCAGCTGTTCTGGAGAAGAAGATTAAAAAAAATATTTTGGGGTTAATCCAATATGGATGCCAACCATGTAACCTATGATGTCATATGTGTGAACCGTTTGCTCCTCATGGATAGGTGGTCACATGTGTAAAATTTCGCCTTAATCTGTTCAGCCATTTCAGAGATTTTTGAAGTAAAAAAACCAAAAAACAATATGGCTGCCAAATCGTGTGACCAATGACGTCATCAAAATAAATGGTGCACCATTTTATCTTTTTATTACCCTCAATATTTTTCATGCTAATCAGATGTAGTGTTCTACATATGCGATTATGATGTCATAAGGAAGGTATAAGTGCCAGACCGTGAATGCCTACCTGGTTGATTATACATCACTGAGTCCCAGGAGGGTGATGCCTCACATTCACCCATGACTGGGGTGGCTCAATGCTGTTCAGACCATCAGACGCCACCATCTGCAGGGGTCTCACAAACCTCAGACGAGACATCTCCCACGTTAATGTCATCAATCACACCCCCTCAATTGCCGGAGATGCCATCTGCTCTGACGGTACACACGGCCGTCAAGTGTTCTGACTTTGTACGACCATTCTGAAACAGGGCGCACAACAGTGGCTAGCCTCGACTCTCTGTAACGACCAGCAGGTTGGATGCACACAGACTGACTACGTACAAGAGGAGACAGGTCAATGGCAGAGCGGTTGTGGTTGTGCGCTTGGCGACTCTGGCCGCTATCTTCTGTGGTACACGCTGAGGCGAAGATGGACTCAACGCATTGGTGGTTGGAAGCAATGTTCGTGTCTGGCGACCCATGAGGCGTTGGGCAGGATTGTAACTCGTGTTCTGAGATGGAGTGTTCCTGTAGTCAAGCAACGTGAGGTAAGCATCCGATTTGGATGGAGCGGCATGTCTCAGTAGCTGCTTGGCAATCTTGACGGGCACTTTCAGCCTGACCGTTGCTTCGTGGGTACTCTGGCAATGAGGTCCTGAAGTGAAACCTCCAGTCTGATGCAAAATTGTCAATTTCCGCAGCCACCAACTTGGAGCCATTGTCACAAATGACAGTGTCCGGAATGCCACAGCGCGTGAAATGAGTCTTGATCTTGTGGATTTCGGTGGATCACTGCATGTCCTCCAGCTTATCAAGTTCAATGAACCCTGAGTCGTCTATCGGCACAATGTATCATGTCCTGAAGGTAAAATATATCTCCTGCCAGTTTCTCCCATGGGCATTGCGAGATGTCATGAGACTTTAGTGTCTTCTTGGTTTGTTTGGCTGCCATTGTGCTACAAGTGTCGCATTTCTGGATGAAGTTCCGAACATCGGCATTCTTGCCGGGGCAGTAAATGCATTCACAGCCTGCTGTGAGCTGTTTTCTAGACCCAGGTGAGCTGAATGAAGGTGGTTTATAAGATCAAGGCAAAGAGACCATGACACATGGCATTCACCACGATAAACAAGTCCGTGCTGTGTTGTGTGCTCATCACCGCGAATGTGATAGTATGGTCGAATTTCCCTCGGGCACAGAGCGGATTGTTGCTGGCCATCCATCTGGAATCGTTTGTTGCATCCATCATGGCCATCCATCTGGAATCATTTGTTGCATCCATCATAGCCATCCATCTGAAATCTGCTGTCCACATGCCTGGCAATTGTGTGCTCCCCTGGGGTGCTTCTGTTCACAATACCTGTATGACTTCTGATTTCACTGTGGTTGTTTGCTGTTAGATCATTGTGGTTACTGCATGGTTCACGTGCTTTCTGTGATCTGTATGCTCCGTGCTGCATAGCATGAATGGATGACTCCATTGGAAACTAAATCTCTTGTACCCACTGTTTTGAGAGTTCAGTGACTCTGCATAGCTGGAGGCATTTTGGAAGGTCCAGATCAGCAGCCATTCTCACTGAGCTCCATCTGTAATGCCATAAATTATTCTATCCCTGATCAAGGAATCACGGATGGTCCTAAAGTTACATGTGCGGCTGGTGCATGCAACTCAGTCACATATGTGTCTATGTTCTGGCTTCTATGCCGATCTCTTGTGAAAAACTGATAATGCTGCACAGTCTCATTGGGATGAGGATTACAATGCTTGTCGAATGCCTCCATTACTTGTTCAACACTGGGCCTGTCACTGTATTCCAGGGATATGGTATAATATCTTTCCCTACCTGCAGTCCCAATATAGTATAGAATCATCTTCACTTGATTCTCCTCTGGTAATCCTGCCATGGTGAGATCCAAGTGTAACTCCACACCCTCCCTCCACTTCTTCCAAATGCCAGGAAGGCCAGCTGCATGCAAGTCAAAAGAGCAGGGAGGCTGGATGCTGAGGTGTGCTGCTTTTTGCGTGCCCGAGATTACTGACATACCTGGAGATGTGGTTGCCATCGCTCGTGTTGAAGTGTCAGCACTGCTGGAGGCCACAGGTGGCAAATCTGATGCCGTGAACTTGATGCTGTTCGGATTCAAAAATAATGGTGATCAGCCATTGTGGCAGACAGGTGAGCGGCATGACAATTTAAAAGCAAGGAAGCAGAATCACTCAGAATTGAATGGAAACGAGGTCCTCAACTTCTGACACCATGTTTCACACGCCTGTATGTGGAGGAATAATAAGTGACACTTTCGGTGAGCAATCGGATGTATTCAAATCCCGCAACGTACAAACAATTTGCAGGTGCAACTCCCTTGCTGTACCCAGCATGCATGCATTGCCCGGTCCCACCTCCAGCACAAACCCTTATCTCCGCCTACTGGTCATCATGGTCGAGTATGTCACAGCAGTGATTGTGAATCACCCTTTAGCATTAGCCCGACCCTTTTTTCGAAGGATCAGCTTCTTCCTCCGACCATAAAATCAGAGATTATACCACATACAGTTTTTGTGTCCTGAGAAGCTCGGTGCACTGCTGGAAGGAGCTTTGAGCCAGACCGTTCTTTTATCGTCAAGCCCAGTCCTGTGCACAACATAATTTTCGCAATGTTTACGAACCTGCAAATTAGTAGTTGAGTCGCTGGGCCCCGGAATCTGAATATCGCATAACCGCTGGACCCCAGAATCTAAATATCGCGTATACATCGATGCTTCTGCATCGTTTGCTGGCTCACCATGCCTCATCCTGATGTCGGAGCGAGGCAAGACTGGTACCATCCGCAAGAGGGGTTATCAGTCTGGTAGCTCAGCCATTTTGAGGTAACTCGTTGCTTCCACAGCCGCTCCAGAACCTGTCAAAGGAGGCACCCGGTTCGAATCTTGCACTTTAAAATCATATTTAAAGCTCACGGCACTCTGTGCGGTTATATGGCGCTCGGCACGGTTTATATATAGCACTGTTCACACGAAACCATCACGGTAGCTCCAGATCCTAACAAAGAAGGCACCTGGTTCAAATCTCGCACATTCAAAATTCGCACTTCACATTCGCGGTGCTGTTTGTAACCATGTCGCGCTGCTCACACAGACCCATCAACGTGGCTGTGTGGATGTGGTCATGTGGGCCGATGACATATGTATGACATCATTTGGGGCTATCCCAGACTCTCAGCAGGGATGCACACAAGACAACAACCTCAATCACATGAGAAGCCTAACAGCTTAATGGAGCACCCTCCCATCTTCGTGGCATGGAGCACAAGATCTCACGAAGGTCTTGGGATCTTGTGCTACATGCCGGATCGCTCATGAAGGTCTCTGGTTCGGACACGTCACTCGTCCTGCACGTGACCAAACCCTCCATGGGGACGATAGAGGCTGCTGCAAATATCTCGGCGTCATATTTTGCACTCATGAATTATGGAGCAAGGATGAGGGCGTACAAGCATTCCTCTTCTCCCACGCTATCACCAATGTTCAGGACTTTGCCACACACGAGACAACAACCTCGATCAGATGACACGCCTCGTTGAACGGAGCAGCCTCCCATCTTCGCGGCACGTAGCACATTTCACATTTTATTCTCACAAGTTTGTTCCATTTTGTTCATTAAGCTGCCGGTGCTACCATGGTCACCAATCCCTGTAACCACGCCCCTCCACTATTAACCATGCCCCCAGCAATATAATCAGGCACCCATGTCACGTGCTCATCTTTTCTGGTTGAAGCAGCGCTATATGTAACAATATCTACCTCCATCTCCTCGTGAGCTGCATGAAATATTTTCACGTGAATGCCAAAACTGCACCACAGATCAAATTTCTTCTGGATTTTGTTAATCGAGATTTTCTGTGTCAACATGGCTTTTGAGTGGCACAATAATGAATTCCCTTACAAGTAACCTCAACGTAGGAGGAGGTCATTAAACAGATCAAGTCTGTGCAATGGTTGCTTGCTTAGAGCTGAATTTGTCCATGCTCTATCCTTTTCAAAATGCTAGCAAGTTGCCGTGCCCGCCAGTTAGAATCCTATTCAGGTGCGGGCACGGGCAACTACTCATTCGAGCCATTGTTAGATGAATACGACAGAGCAATTAGGCTTGGAAAGGTGACCCAGTCAACCATAGCACGTCATTACCTGCAATCTGGCCATAAATTTGACTTCGTTAGATGTTGTGTCTCGGACACGGGTCCCATCAAACAACATCGGTTGATTGTGGAAGCATGGCACTTGAAGAGCCGGGAGGGTAGTCTAACTGGGGAGATGGTGAACATTCCCACAAAATACATACCTCTGATGTAAATGGTTAAAACTGTATGGTGCAAATGGCTGGATAAGGTGAGCAACAAACAACACTCAATCCCAAACACCACATCCACATGTGCGCAACACCGAAGGAGAACCCCAACACTCACACAACCAACACCTCATCTTGCCCAACCCAGACACAAAACCAGCCGTGTTCGTGCCACGGAAAACCAAAAACAACAAGCGCACACATGTGCTCACCCACACACAAACAACACCAGATCACGTGTAAGTAAAAACAAAAAAGAGCAGATCACCCCTTCAATGATGTGATTTGACATTTGTTTTTGCTTTTGCAAAAATAAAAATTAAAAAATCACTCCTATTTCACCTTGAGCACAAGCACGTGACCGCAAATGAGCAGTGGTATTGAAATATAAACCGGACACGTGCCGAGGCTTGGGATCTATTGTGCCTGAGGAAGCTGGCTGTGAAGACGGCGAAACGTTTCCTGAGACCGGGTCTGCTTTAGAATATATATATATATATATATATATATATATATATATATATATATATATATATATATATATATATATATATATATATATATATATATATATATATATTGTTGTGAATTCGCGCCTGCCGGCGTGCGGCCAGCCACGTAACTCGGATCGCGGCACGTCGCCCACCGGACGGACAATTCAGTCGTGACCCTCTGGGAACTATCACCCGGAGTCAGTCACGGGTGGGCCTTTCGACCTCACCACAATCGTGCCAATCGGCCACCCACGTAGGATAGGGTTGTTCGCCAAACTCAACCTACCTAAGTACCCATGCGGATGGTAAACCAGGCGATCATACCTCGCCGCAGGTCGACTCCGGACACGAGCCGCTTGGGTGGCCCGTTCCGTACTATCGGGATAACCGAGCGGTGTTATCG
>NC_140969.1:6920377-6932877 GCF_056783735.1 Eptatretus burgeri
TGTGTGCAACACAGGCAATTCATGGCAAGCGCTGATCTCTGCGTAATGAATTCACCATTGCTAAGGTATTTCACCCTTATAGACATGTACTTTGATTTCTGCCGACACATTCTCGGGGTCAACGCGACCCTGTATATTTGTATCGATTTTGAATAAAGAAAATTTTAATAGATTACAAACTGAATTAAATGCCACGTTTCATTATGTTAATGTTTTTGAAAAATTACAAACGAAACCGAGTTTGATGATAAACATTTAATGAAAAATTTAGAAAAATCAAGTCTTTTTGGTTATAATTATCTACATTGTATATAGTTGGTTGCATGCATTTTGTGAGTTACAACTGTTGTACACAACAAAACGATGTTCCTTCCAAACTTCATTTCACACTTTATAACACACTGCCACACTTTCTGTGTGGGTACAATCGCACACCTCTTTATCTTCAGTTCTCTGCATGCAAGGTATTGTAGGGAACGGTGTCCATCCAACTCGCAGTGCCTTGGTGATCACAGTGTTATGAAGTTTAGGGTGTCTAGCCCAGAACTCCATGTGTGGTGGAATCGCAATATACTTCGCTCGGATCTGTCAAAAACAATCACCTGTTTTGCGACATTTCGGAGTAGAGCAGTCTGGCTCCAACCTGCAGAAAAAAAAGGTGTGCAATCAATGCATCAACATCTGTGTCATTGTTTCACATTATTTGCTTCCTTTCTGTCATTTGCAGAAGTAGGTTGAAATCGATCTGAGTCGCCGACCCCAAACTGTTGGGATTAAGCGACAGAAAAGAAGAAGTTTGAATCAATTGATCAATGACATCAACTCCTCCTTTGGTTGGATTGTAATGTGCGACTACATCTGGCTTCTCATCACGTGTGGCCACATTGGTCATGTCGTGCTCAATAGGAGAACTGATTTACTTTTCTGGCACAAAGCTCAGGAAACCCTTTGAGTCCAAATTGGAGTGAGCGAATATAGCTAGGTTATTAGTATGTGTGGCATGCAAAATTATTAGAATGGACAATGGGCAACCTGGAATGGTAGATCCAAAATACTGACATCCTTGAAAAAAAATAAACAACCATGCAGGTCAAAAATGATCCCTACAATACGAAATGGGACAAGGCCTCAAAAGAGTTGATTAGAGTGAACTTATCTGAAAGTGTTGGAGTCACCACACACAGGGATACACCATGCTCTTGCATGTCATTGCAGTGAGGAAGTTTTATTTTTCCCCGTGTTACGACATAATTTTCAAAATGGCGTTTGAAAACCCCCAGATATCTTACCCACACAAAACAAACAATAACGTATGAATATCAAACAAGAAAACTTGGTGCCTGGTCAATTATTAACGAGTATAACTTTTTTTCAAATTATTCAAAACACGATGTGACAAACCTTTTTTATTCCAGGAGATATAAATGAAAAAGATCTCATTGCTTGCATTCTGATTGAGCCACCCAAGCGGCCCTTTCTGGAGCAACGACACATTAGCTTCGTACATGTGGCGTTCAAAAAGGTTGCAAAACAAGATACCCACAGTAGTTGAAGAAATGCCAAAGTTTTTCTGATTTTTAATATTCAAGTGCAGGAGATGTACTCTTGTATTGAAAAGAAAAGAAAAAACGTTAGATTTTTCTTGTACAAGATGTCCATCCGTATCTCATTCTGAGAACTTTTGAAATGTCCATCCATATCTGTGACAGCTCTGAATGAGCTCAGTGGAAGCCTCATGATGCGTCAAGGAACAGCATCAGCCAGCATGAGAAAAAGATAGCTTCCCTGCAACCAAGAGCCGGTGGTGTTCATCACAATATAATCACAGCATATCCACCATTTGCGAATGCTGTGGCCATGAAGTTTATGATAAAGAGCTGTTGACAGTTGACTTTCCGAACGAAGTTTAAAACTAATAGCATACCCTCCCATGGCAACAGCAATAATTATATACAATAACATACCATAAATACCTGACCTGTCAATTTCAAAATGATCTTTGCAAAGATTTTCATGTCGTTTTGAAGATTTACTCTCACCCCCTTCATTGTTTTAGCCGAATATATAAATATGCACTGATGAGCCAAAACATTATGACCACCTGCCAAATATGCTGTTGGTCCTCTGTGTGCCGCCAAAACAGCGCTGACCCGCCGAGGCATGGACTCTACAGGACCCCTGAAGGTGTCCTGTGGTATGTGGCACCAAAACATTTGCAGCAGATCCTTCAAGTCTTGTAATTTGTGAGGTGGAGCCGCCGTGGATCGGACTTGTCGGTCCAGCACATCCCACAGATGCTCAATCGGATTGAGATGTAGAAATTTGGAGGCCAGGGCAACACCGTGAACACATCATCATGTTCCTCAAACCATTCCCGAACAATGTGTGCAGTGTGGCAGGGCACATTATCCTTCTGAAAGAGGCCACTGCCATCAGGGAATACCATTGCCATGAAGGGGTGTACCTGGTCTGCAACGATGTTTAGGTAGGTGACACGTATCAAATTGATGTCCTCATGAATGGCCGGACCCAGGGTTTCCCAGCAGAACATTGCCCAGAGCATCACACTCCCTCCACCGGCTTGTCTTCCCACAGTGAATCCTGGTGCCATCACTTCCCCAGGAAAACTGCGCACACGTACATGGGCATCCACGTGTTCTAAAAGAAAATAGGACTCATCGGACCAGGCGACCTTCTTCCACTGCTCCAAGGTCCAGTTCCGACACTCGCGTGTCCATTGTAGGCGCTTTTGTCAGTGGACAGGGGTCATCATGGGCACTCCGACCATTCTGCGGCTCCGCAGCCGCATACGCAGCAGGGTGCGATGCACTGTGGATTGTGACACGTTCCTCCCGCGACCACCATTAAAATTTTCTGTGACTTGTGCCACAGTAGACCTTCTGTCGTTTCAGACCAGACGGGATAGCCTTCGCTGCCCTCGCAGCTGCCCTTCGCTGCCCACGAAGGTGAAGGGTCGAAAGTGAAGGAGCGAAGCCCCGGGGGCTATAAGGGGCCGCGTTCGCTCGCCGAAAAGGGGTAGTCAGTCAAGGAGAGTTGAGAAGAGTGGAGAGTTGGAGAGGTGGCGGCGGCGAAGGCAGTCGAGAGGGCGCTCGTGTCAGAGTCGGGGAGCTGCGGAGAGGGGAGGCCGGTAACGCGACCGAGGTCGCGGTGGAGATGCTCGGCGCGGGACCCAAGCCAGCGAGATATCCTCATTCCCCCGAGCATCAATAACCCCCTCCTGTTTCCCCCCGCGCTGAGATAGTGTGAGAAGGGGGCCCCGTTCCCACCCCATACCAGGCAGTGCCAGCGAGGCCCGCGGAGTCGGGGCGCCACCGCCATTTTGCGGCTCATCACCAGACGGGTAGGCTCGACGCGGTCTCAGCCCCAGGCCCGTCTGCCCCCCTCATCGTTGAGGGTGGTCCCTTTTTCTTTTGCTTTGAGTATATGTGTTGGCGGCGCCGTCTGTGAAGTAAAACTGTATAAGTGTTGCCGTGTGCTCGGTAGTCGGTAGTAGATCTGCATTGTTGCATTTGCTTTTTGTGGAGAATTGTGTGTTTCTTCTATTTTTACATTTGCTTTTGGTGTATAATTGTATATGTGTGCTTTCCGTTTGCCGCGGAATAAATGTGCTATATGTTGAACTGTTTTTCCCGTTTCGCTTCGTCTTTTCCTTTATTGAATCTCCATCTTACTTCACGTAAAGGGTTGGTCGTGGGCTAAATATTCCCAATAATTAATCGAACCGTCGAGGTTGACGATAACACCGCTCGGTTATCCCGATAGTACGGAACGGGTCGCTTAAAGTGGCCCGTGTCCGAAGTCGACCTGCGGCGAGGTGCGATCGCCCGGTCTACCCTCCGTGTGGGTACTTAGGTAGGTCGAATTTGGCGAGCAACCCTATCCCACGCGGGGGGCCGATTGGCACGATCGTGGTGAGGCCGAAAGGCCCACCCGTGACTAGTTCCCAGCGTTAGTCCGAGAGGGTCACGACGGGATTGTCCGTCCGGTGGGCGACGTGCCGCGATTCGAGTTACGTGGCCGCTCGCACGCCGGCGGGCGCGAATCCGCAACAATATATATATAGTAGTGTGTTTGTTTGTCCTCTTATAACTCGAGAACTACGCATCCTAGAGCAAAACTAAAGGCATATTCGGAATGAGCACGTCTCAGAGGTACGATAGCACACCTTTGATGTTTAAAAAAACCGAAAAAAATCGTCAATTTTTTTTTCTTTTCCTTTTTTGGCTGTTTCAATTTTCTACCGCAATTGATCGATTTTCCACGTCATGACGTTTTTTATCCACAACCTGATCAAAATAAGACAAAAACAGACCAGTGGATGGAGAGACGAGTTAACATTTACAAAGTTTCTGATCAAAATTTGATTTTCAATGCCCTGAAAAAGGAAGAGCTCCATTGGTCCAAAGGCAGCTGCAGCTAAGCGAAAACACACTAAGAGACAACAGGGGACTGAAGAGGAGCAAGATGCCAGGCTAAATGAACAGGCTCATCGGCAACAACAGCGGCGAGCAAATGAGACTGAGGAAGAGTGTGATGCAAGACTTGAGTCAATGCGTCACCACACTGCAGAAGCACGAGCATTGGTCCGGGCACAAGAGCACAACAATGCCAACAGGGTGGCATTCATGTATGACCCAGCTGACCCAACAACTCATGCAGACATCGGCCGAATTGACCAAGTCTGCATCCACTGCTCTGCTTCCAAGTTCAAGGGAGAGACCAAGGGTGTGGGCTGCAGCGATGGCAAGGTCGTCCTTGAGCCCTCTCCTGCCCTACCTCCCTTGCTGAAGGAACTTCTCTTAGGCGAAGGTACCTCAGCAAGTACTTCCTTGACAATATTCGGATGCATAATGGCAGCTTTGCGATGATGAGCTTCGGGCACAAAGAAGCTGAAGTCCGGGGCTGGAACCCGAGCTTCCGGATCCAAGGTCAAGTGTTCCACCGCATTGGCAGCTTGCTCCCGCCTGAAGAGGGCCAGCCAAAGTTCCTACAGGTCTACTTCCTGGACTCTCACACCAAGGAGCTGGCTGCCAGGGACCACAGTGGCCTCAAACCACACATCCTTGAGATGCTCACAAAGTGGTTTCACAAGAATAACCATCTGGTCCATGAGCTCAAGACTGCAAGAGATGTACTTGCAGAAGGAGGAAACTCTGACGAGCACCAGATCATCATCAGAGAGAACAAGTGACCGCAAGGAGAGCACACACACCGCTACAACACCCAGTCTGCACCAGAAGTCGCCATCCTAATGGACAATGAGCCAACAGAACCCAGAGACATTGTACTCAGACTTTGCGATGGGGCATCAGTGAGCTGCATGCATCTTATGATGCACTCCAGTATCCCATAGTGTTCCCATATGGAACAGATGGCTACAGCATCAATCTGGTGGCCAGGACTGCTACTGGACAGGATGGACGAAAACTCACACAGCTGCAGTACCACAGCTACCACATCATGGTGAGAGAGGGCAACCACATACTGCATATGCAACGACTCTTTCAGCAGTTTCTGGTCGATGTCCACTGGAAGGTCGAGACAGAGCTACTGGGCTTTATCCGCCGGGAGCAAAATAACTTGCTTGCTGATAACTACGACAACCTCTGTGACAGCCTCATCAACACTGATGACGAACGCTGACAACGACAAAGAAATGTGAAATATGTCCAAATTAAATGTGATATATATTAAGCGCCACAATTTATCCCTTTCTTATTCCTATTTTTTTTTCCCGGGCAATGCCGGGTACTCCAGCTTTTATATATATATATATATATATATATATATATATATATATATATATATATATATATATATATATATATATATATATATACATCCACTGGGACCATACTCTGTGCAGAGCGTTGGTGCTGCCTAAGCAGTCTCCTTGGCTATTGGGTACAATTCTGGATGGGTCGCCACTCCGACACAGGATACCAGCATGCTGGCACTCATTTTGCCGACCTCGGAAGGATGACAGGCAGAGTCAACCCCACCTGGTATTAATTCAACAGCCGAGTGGGATTTGAACTCAGGATCCTCAGATCCTAAGCCCACCACCCTAACCATTAAGCCAACACCAGGCATATATACATATATATATATATATATATATATATATATATATATATATATATATATATATATATATATATATATATATATATATATATATATATATATATATATATATATATATATATATATATATATATATATCCTCTTCTTCTTCTTCTTTCGGCTGCTCCCGTTAGGGGTCGTATAGTATATATGTGTGTGTGTGTGTGTATGTATATGTATATATGTATATTATGCCTGGTGTTGGCTTAATGGTTAGGGTGGTGGGCTTAGGATCCGAGTATCCTGAGTTCAAATCCCACTCGGCTGTTGAATTAATACCAGGTGGGGTTGACTCTGCCTGTCATCCTTCCGAGGTCGGCAAAATGAGTGCCAGCATGCTGGTATCCTGTGTCGGAGTGGCGACCCGTCCAGGATTGTACCCAATAGCCAAGGAGACTGCTTCGGGAGCACCAACGCTCTGCACAGAGTATGGTCCCAGTGGATGGATATGTATATTCCTGAGGACCAGTGTGGAGCGCATGTTGCCACGAGCCTCAGAAATTGTAAATAAATGCATTTTGTAGAAATGTTCCCAGCTCGTTTCTGTCTTTTCCTTCATTGGTCCAGCATGGTTCGTATTCTAGCTTAGCCGGGATGTTATTCCCCAATGATTTGTTTTTGTAGCCGGTACGTTCTTGGCAGTTCTGCTTGGCTACATCTGATCCAGTAAGGTGATCCGGTTTGAACAAGACGTACTGAGGGCGTGTCCCCTGGTAATTAGATCACCTGACCTTTAGGTAAACGGTATTCATTAGATGGAGGACCCTAAGTCACGTGGTTGAGTTATTGGAGTTCACGGTCGATGAGCGACCTGCCGCATCACAAAGTTATTCGTGTGTGACGGCCTGCGATTCTGGAGAGTCTTGTGGGAACCCGAGGTAGCTCCCCCCCTCATGGTCTTCTCGCCCCCGACCCCTGGGTCCGCAATAAATACATATTTATATATATATATATATATATATATATATATATATATATATATATATATATATATATATATATATATATATATATATATATATATATATATTTATACGAGCCTGGTGTTGGCGCAGTGGTTAGGGCAGTGGCTTGGAATCCAAAAGGTCCTGAGTTCAAGCCCCGTTGGGCCACTGAATTAATACACCAGGGGGTTGACTCAGCCTGTCATCCTTCTGAGGTCGGCGAAATGAGTACCAGTATACTGGGCCGGTGTATACCCCAGTTAAAATCGGTGTACCATATCCCTGTGTCGTAGGAGGCGACCAGGGTTCCGTCAGGAAGGGCATCCGGCGTAAAACATGTGCCAAATCACTATGCGGATCATCCGGATGATCCGCTGTGGCGACCCCGAATGGGAGCAGCCGAAAGAAGAAGAAGAAGATATATATATATATATATATATATATATATATATATATATATATATATATATATATATATATATATATATATATATATATATATATATGTATATGTATGTGTGTGTGTTCACAACTATCTTTTAAAATTATATAATATTTCAGGAATAGCCGATACTGAACAATTGTGTGTGTGTGTGTGTGTGTGTGTGTGTGTGTGTGTGTCCAGGGTGTTCCATAAAGACCGAGACAACTTTTGTTAACATATTTAGTACCACAAATGATGCAATGATACCCTTTGGTTCATATGATACAGAAACTCAAAGTTTTCTTTCGTTTCAGGTCTGGTGGCTTAATGTAAAATAAAATGACGACTCCACAGCAGAAAGTTCAGTACGTCGAATGGTTCATCAAGTCAAGATCCGATACACAAGTTCAGTGTAATTTCTGTACAAGGAAGGGAAGGAAAATGCCATCGTGGACTTGTATCAGAGAGTGGTGCAAGAGGTTTGAGGAGACTGGAGGTTGTCAGACTCAGAAAAGTCCCAGTTGACCAAGCACAAGTTCAGCAGAAGATGAACGAGTGCTTGAATCATTTCAAGAAAGACCCAGAAAATCAATTTGATGTGCATCCAGAGAACTGGGACTACCAATCACCACTGTACACATGATTTTGCACAAAAGACTGAAGCTTTATGCCTGTGAGATGCAGATTCTGCAGGAACTCAAACCAAATGACAGACCCAAATGCAAAGTGTTTACCTTGGAAATGCTCAGTGGCATAAAGGATGACGAAAATTACCTGAAAAAGTTCATGATAACAGACGATGCTTGCTTTCATGTATTGGGGAAGGTCATCCGGCACAAGGTGAAATGTGGGGCTCTGAAAACCCCAACGTGGTCATTGAACACATACGCGATAGTCCAAAGGTGAGTGTGTCGTGCAGCCTTCTCCATGACGGCTTGGTGGGTCTGTTTTTCTTTGCGGAGGATACAGTGACATCAATATTTTACATGAACATGTTGGAAGGATTCGCCTTCCCACAGATCGAACACCTGCAACCTGATATCATTTTTCAAGAGGACGGCGCTCCCCCTCCTTGGGCCTTAGTCATTTGAACCGTCCTGAATGAATAATTTCCAGGTCGCTGAATTGGCCAAGACGGCCTGCACCCCACGATCACCAGACATAACCCCCTTTGAATTTTTTTTATTGTAGGGGTTTGTCAAAGATGTTATCGACAACACCAATGTGGCAAACCTGCAGGGTCTTCGTTCTCAGATCACAACTGTATGTGCACTGGTGGATGCAAACATGCTGAGCCGAACACGGCAAGAACTCATGTCCTGCATGTGACAAATGGAGCTCACATTGAAGCGTATTGATGGTGTGCACAAAACTTTGAGTTTCTGTATCATATAAACCAAAGGGTATCATATCGTATGTGGTTATAAATATATTAACAACCAAAATTGTCTGGGTCGTTTTGGAACACCCTAAATGTGTATATATATATATATATATATATATATATATATATATATATATATATATATATATATATATATATACTTATGTATGCACACACACTCACGGTGCTGTCTGGGCAGGTGAGCTTTTCCCATGGGGGTTTTGGGATGTGGACATTGATAAGTTATGGAGTTATTGGCCTCATGATGGTTATATATACATACAGTGTGTGTGTATTACACATGCATACAGTGCACCTTTTAAATAAGGATATATGTATGCATGTATAAGAGAGCTGATGGATTATCTTGAAGCCAACCTCACTTGAGGGGTCTTTTGGCAATACAAGTGTTTTTTTTAAACATAACATGGTTGTTCAATTGCCCGAGCCAAGTCAGTTCAGTGGTTCTTCTGGCAGTGGAGCTGAATGATTTGGGACAGATGTGGACACAAAACACCTCCAGGTCGTATCAAAAATTTTCTGTAGTTAGAAGTTCCACGAGGTGAAAGGCCTTAGCCCGCAGGTCTCTCTTGGCATTCCACAATATGTATCAAATGTCTGGCACTAAAGTGGGGGAATGACTCAGACAGTGAGTGCCGGACAGCGATTGCTGTTCTGGTGGAAGACAAATTGCACGGGTGAGTCGCCCCTAGAAAAGCGCTGCCAGTGCGGGATGGGTGGATAATGCGCTTCGTCACGCCTTAGGTTCAAGGTTAGCACTGAGCGCTTTCATCACAGCAGCCAACAACGCAATGTGTTACAAGCGGAAAAGCTTAAACACGGCCTTCTGTTGCCTTTGTCTGTCAACTTGCCCTGCTCTAATTCGTGACCTTTTATAGATGTTGCACAATGAAGACAATGGAAGTTGTAAAATTCCATCATTGCTTTACCCTATCAGTATGTTGCTTTGTCATTGGAATATTGCTCGTGCCCGACTTTGGTTTATATGGTGGGCATTAATATGCATGGAAAGGTTAATCAGGAAGCTAATGACTTGACGTAAAAATTTAAACAATAAAATTTTTGTACATTTTAACCAACACAGAGTAATCACATTATATTGCATTCCTTCATATGTTGGACCACTGACGTCACCCTGCATGTATGTATTTTCGTAAATGCACAAACATTATCTACATACATAAATATGTTCACACACACACACACACACACACACACACACACACACACGCACGCACGCACACACACACACACACACACACACACACACACACATATATAGTGTTACGAATTCGTGCCCCGCCGGCGTGTGAACGACCGCGTGTAGCCAATAGTGGCTGCTTCGCCCACCGAACGTGCAATTCAGTCGTGACCCTCTCGGAACAATGCCGGAGCTAGTCACGGGTGGGGGTTTAACCTCACCACAACTCAGTCCGCATTCTACCCGCGCGAAATAGAGTCCGATCGACGAATGGTCGATTTATCTAAGTACCCGCGCGGATAGCGTACCGAGAAGTTGTACCATGCCACAGGTCGACTCCAGACACGAACCGCTTAAGTGGCTCGTTCCGTGCTACAGGGATAACCGAGCGGAGTTATCGTCGACTTTGATGGTTCAGATTAGTTACCGGGTGTTTTCAACCCACTATTAATCCCTTACGTGATGCAAGATGGAGATTCAAACAAAGGAAAGGACGCAGCGAAATGGGGAACATTTGGACCAGCACATTTATTCCGCGCCACACGGCAGCACGGAAGGCACGTATATTACAGTCAAGCAAGAAAACACAATAAAAGCAAGCGAAGAGACACACGCAGATCTACAATCGAATAATGCAATTCACACGGAAACACTTATAACAGTTCTACTTCACCAGACTGGCGCCACACACACACGTTTACACAGAACCCAAAAGAAATGGAAGTCGTAACTTCCCTGAGCGCGTCGTCCAGCCCTTGGCGACCGTAACTCTGAGTCCCTCCGGCGTGGTCCACTGGGCTCGTGCCTCGCGCCTGCACGGGTCGTCCGCCTGACAGGGACGAACGAACGGAACCTCCGACCAGGAACAATCACCATAACTCTTGACAATTCCCCTTCAGTGACAAGGGAACAGGGACCCTCGACAATTCTCATTCAGGGACAAGGGAACAGGGACAACCGAACCGAGGACAAGGGAACAACCAACCAGCGACTCTCCACACCCATGCCTTTTGTGGGATGGGGCTCCGCCCTTCGCCCGGCCCCGTTTTTGGCTCCACCTCCCTTCTGGAAGCTTCCCAAAAAGGGGCGTGCCCTCTCGTTCCCCCCCCTCCCCGTGCCGTCCGGGGGACAAGGAAAGTCAGTTTTGGCTCGGGGCCAGGGAATTATTCCCCCAAAATCAGGCCCCCACCTTTTCACCTTTGACCTCTGGCTCAAATCGCACCTCCCCCATGCCAAAGCGTGGGAAAAGCAGGAGGGAAAATCTGGCGGGAGATATTTAAGCGGGAGTTTTGGGCGGGAGATGCCCCTTTGCACCCTTGTTGCTGCTGCCACTCCGCTCCTTTCATCCGTCCCACGGAGATCGTGACTGCACGGTGCTCGTTGAATGGCGAGTGGCTAAGATGGTGGTTGCGTAGTTGTGGAAGGTGGCGTCATGGTGTGAATGGCGTGATTGTTGGCATCGTGTAGTGAATGGCGTGATCGTTGAGATGTTGGTTGTGGCGATGTTCGTGGTTGTTCTTGCACCAAAATAACGACAGCAAAAGAAAAACAGCTTACTGAAGGATCGCAGCCCGAATGGATCACATATATTCCCTCCCTACAACGGGTTTGGGCTAACTACACATGAACTTACCGATATATCTCACCTGAGGACCCTTTATGGTGTATTGCGAATTTCCACAACCGTAACAATATATATGTTAGAAATGATTTATATATAATGTATACAATATACATATATACTGTAATGCTATAATATATATATATATATATATATATATATATATATATATATATATATATATATATATATATATATATATATATATATATATATATATATATATATATATATATATAAATATATATATATATATATATATATATATATATATATATATATATATATATATATATATGCCTCGCCACCAAGCCGATAACCTTCCTGGGGCCCGTCCCAACACTTTTTGTTTCAGAGGTTTCCTCCTATCTTTCACCGTTCAGGAGATTAGCGCATGCAGACAAACAAACAAACAAGCAGTCATAGACTGGTACTTATGAAATCGTCAACTTGACCTCTCACCTTGTCTAATAAATGCTGTCTAGAGAAGGTAGCGATGCAAAACAGAAGTTTCTACGATGATACTGTACCAAACCATCAAAAATTGTAACGTCGACCGCAGCAAAAATCTCCATTTCTCCATGCAATTATTTAATATTATTTTATCAAAGTCACAAAACCGTAATATTCGGCCATCCACCAACAATCTTTACATAATCCGACGGCTTAGCGAGACAGGCATGCGATGATAACCTTTATTGGGATAAAAAAAAAATGACTTTTAAACACCATCTTTATCGAAAACACCGTCAGCGCGC
>NC_140969.1:6937877-7010377 GCF_056783735.1 Eptatretus burgeri
GGAAGAACAAGAGACCCCAACTCACCTTACAGAACTGTGGAATGTGCTACATGGTAGTTGACACAATATTTACCCCACGCACACAAAGCGAAAAGTGGGGTTAAGCAATTGGTTCATGTCCGTCCATCCATTTGTCTTCTCAGTTTATGATCGAGGAACAACTTATTTGGATTGAATGTTTCTATTTTGAACACGAATCGGAACACGAAACAGAAGACAAGTCTGCCATTTTAACGTATTTTGGCTCTGAATTCGTCCCGATGGCACATTCGCAGGGAGGAGTGAAATAAATTTTGTTTTTACTATGTCTCCCTGTTTTGCAGTCAAACAAAATTTACAATAATTCCAGACAGGAAACACTGCTTTAAGGATGTTATAATTAGAACACAAACAGGCACGTGCAACTAACATAACGTGTTAGATTGGGTTGTGTAATCGACACTGGGAAAACTGTGGGAAAACATGGAATTAATTTATTTATACGCCTTTAAACCTCTTTAAAACTTTATTTAAATTGAATTATATACATGAAGACTGTAGAACACAAATCACCTTCATCATACTTCGAAGAACCATGCAACATATCGATGTATAGCTCGAGTTGGCATGGCATGTTTATCGTGAAGAAGAGGTTACCAATATGGCTATGTATGATGTTGCATTCTATGGTGATCAATAAAGCCCCCATCTCCTAAATTGCACCTCAACATCGTTTTATTACAGTGGATAACAGTGGTTGGTTTATAAGGGTGGTTGGTGTATAAAGGTGGTTGGCGTAAAAGACTACATAAGTCACGCAAAACTTCCAGATTTTTAAACGATTTTTTAAATCATTATTTTATTATAATTGAAGTAGAGGAGGGCCTTGCCATTTGTGGGTTTCCCCTTCATGGATTCGCTCTATTGCGATTAATTTATTGAAGCAAGGTTTGTGGATTGCGCTTCTTTAGCGTTCCTCTTCAGGGTCTCTGCCGACATTCTCAAAGATAAGTTTTCCGGTCGTTTTTGTTGTGTTTTTACTGTTGTTTTGTTATCTCTATGTTTACTCGTTGTTTTTTGTTCAGTCTTGTGTTAAAACTTGTGCTAATTGGTGAATATTTGTCATCTTTTCATATCTGGTTTCCCTGAGGCCTACTATTCTTTCCATCTGTGTGCATGATCCGTTTGTATTTTTGTCCTTGTCACCTTCAGTTGTCCCCCCCTCCTCCCATCCCCAATATCCCTCGATCACTCCCTCAATTCCTCCCACTATACCCTGTTTCATGTCTTAGATATAGAAAAAATAAAATAAAATATCAAGTATATTTTCATTTCTCACCCTTCCCTCCTGAAACCACATGACATTCTGCACAGACTCTTCCTCTTCCCTCTTTTTCTTCTTTTTCTTCTTCTTGCCTTTACACATTTCCAATCCCACCATGATCGTGAAGGTTTTCACCACTCATCCACACAATTTTTTTTCTTCAAACTCATCCTTTACTCTGCCCCCCTCTTCCCTAATCTTGAAAAAAAAACCCAACAAAAAAGTTTCTTAAAATGTTTTGACTTTCTCTCTCTGCTGTGCTCTTCTTCTTCTTCTTCTTCTTCTTCTTCTTCTTCTTCTTCTTCTTCTTCTTCTTCTTCTTCTTCTTCTTCTTCCTCTTCCTCTTCCTCTTCCTCTTCTTCCTCTTCTTCCTCTTCTTCTTCCTCTTCTTTCTTCTTCTTCTTCTTCTTCTTCTTCTTCTTCTTCTTCTTCTTCTTCTTCTTCTTCTTCTTCTTCTTCTTCTTCTTCTTCTTCTTCTTCCTCTTCTTCTTCCTGTCCTTCTTCCTCTCCTTCTTCCTCTCCTTCTTCTTCGTCTTCTTCGTCTTCTGCTTCTTTTTCTTCTTCTTGAAACACATGAGTTATTTTTGACCTTTCTTTCATCCTGTGTCAAAAAATCCCATATGTTACAATGCTTCCTTCCTTCATTCTCTCAATTCTTCTGAATTCCATCCATCCTCTAATGTATTTAAATAAATCTCTGACCTACAAATTAAAAGAATCCCATTTTGCAATGCATGTTTGTCTTCCAATCGTTTTTTTTTCCAACTTCAGTAAAAATTCATCCCACCTGAAATCTACTACCTTCAAACACCTCCCCTGTTATACCCCCTTCCTTGCTCCTCCAATCTTGCACCCCCTATCCTACCTCTCTCATCGCTCCTCCCCAATGCCCTCTGCTTTAACAACAGCTCTCCCTCTGGTATCCCAAACTGTATGGTTTTCAAACATCTGTGGGCTCCGTTCCAATCAAACAACCTGATCCTTTCATTCAGTACAATCCTCAATATCTCATAATGCTCTCTCTTTCCTCTCATCACACCTCCCCTCTTCCCACCCCCCACCCTCATCTTGTCCCCCCCCGCCTGTTACCAACTTTATCATACCTCCACCGAGTCTCATTCCTCCCCCATGACCGTGCCTGCTCTCATCGTCTCTGCTCCTTCTCAAAGCCTCCCTCTCATCCCTCCATCTTAATTCAGCCACCTCCTTCCTCTTTAAGGCAAACATCACTCTTTCCCACCTCACCACCCCCCATGCTTCCTCCTCACCTTTCTAAAAAGCTCCCCCCACACCTTTCTCCCTCAATTCTCAGCTCTCACCATTCTCCCTCAATTCTCTGCCCTCCTCCTTCTCCCTCATTTCTCTGCCCTCACCCGTCTCCCTCAATTCTTCCCTCTCTCCCTTATCCCTCAATTCTCCCCCTTCTCCTGCAAATCTTACCCCTCCCCTTCAAATGTCTCCCCTCACTCCTCTCTTTCTAATCTCCCCATCACTCCCCCTTTGCCAAGCTGCCTCCCCCTCTTCCCATGCCCTAAAATCTTGTCCCCCCCCCTGCTTGCTCCCTTCTTCACCATATCACTACCAGGTCTCATCCTTCCCCTTTCCCCCCCTTTCACTTCTCCCACCTCCCCCATGGCCATGCCTGCTCTCATCATCTCCCCTCTCCATCAAAACTTCCCTCTCACCCCTCCCACTCAAACCAGCCACCTCCTTCCTCTTCAAAGCAAATTTCTCTCGCTTTCTCCTCACCCTTCTCAAAAGCTCCCACCCCTGATCCTTCTCCCTCAATTCTCCCCCCCCCCACCCTTCTCCCTCCCTGACCCTTCTCACTCAATTCTCCCCCCCCCTCCGACCCGTCTCCCTCAATCCCCCCCTCCTCTGACTCCTTAGTATCTCTCCCTGGTTACTCCCTCCTTCGGTATGATAGACCTAAGTCTCATCCTGGAGGCGGAGTTGCTCTCTTCATCAAAAACTAATCCTCACTCTTCATGCACTGCCCTCACTCCATCACACCCCCAGGAATACCTCTGGCTCTGGCTTCCCCTCCACTCCCACCTCATGTTTATCTGTGTGTTATACCATCCACCAAACAGTGATGACTCCATTTCTCGCTCGCTGAAAACATGGACCAACTTCTATCCACTCATCCAAACTCCCTTCCTCATATGTAGTGACTTTGATTGCCATCATGCCAGTTGGCGAGGTGGGGGTACCTCTCTCACCTGCCACGGCACTTCAGCAAAGGATTTCTGCGACTCATTGGGCCTGACTCAATCTGTCAACTTCCCGACCCGGATTTCAATAAACGCTACTCCATTCCTTCTGGATTTGATTTTCACCAATTTCCCAGAAAAGATCCGCAGTTCTTATTTTGCTCCAATCGGTTCATCTGAACATATTCTTGTTAAAGTGGTCATCTTTCTGGCTGTTATTAGAGAACCACCTCAGTGCGGACGAGTCTGGAAAATAACTCAGGCCGACTGGCAGGGTCTTCAAGCAGCCATCAAATTTCTAGACTGGTCTTCCATTCCTACTTTCTCCAACATCAACTCATCCTGGTAAATTATTTTAAAGAAACATGTTCCCTCCCATGCACAGATTTATCCTATCTCGTCTTCAGTTGTCCTCCCCTTCCTCTCGCCCATGGTACACTGAAGCTTGTGGCGATGCTATTTTCCTAAAACAAATTGCCTTCGCCTCATGGAAGGCAAATCCAACTGAAGGCAATCTCAGTTCCTTCCACAAATCTCGGAACAAGTTTGTGTCTACCCTGAGGAGAGCCAGGAAACAACATCTTTCCACTCTCAATCTGAACTCTCAAACCTGTCTCTCTCCTCCAAATCCTGGTGGTGTCGAGTTACGTCTGTTTCTGGTGTATGTTCCCTTCCATCCCTTCTTTTACCTCAAATAGCCACACAGCTGACACTGCACGTGAAAAGACTGAATGCCAAAACTCCGTGTTTGCTTCTAAATCTTGCATCCCAAACCCATTGCTTTCTGTACCCACCTAAAGCCGCTATCACACATTGACGATTTAGCCAGCGTATGCCGACGTATAAAAAATTTGTCTAAAACGTTGGCACACGTCAAATACGTTATGGGTAAGTTTTGTATACATTAAGAGCATGCTGAAGCACGCTGAAGCATGCTGGCATACGTCGTAGTACGCCGAGCTCGTCGACAAATTTTAACATGCTCAAAAATTTTCGACGTATGCCAGCATATGACTCACATGTTCCGCATACGCTGGCCTTAAGTTGTAGGCACGTTACACGATCGTTGACACACGTCACTTGCAAGTTACTCATAAGTCGAAACACGTCGAGGTAATGTTTAGTGTACCGGAAACTTATTTCTAACCTATGAGTAACGTGTTGTAGGCACGTTACGCGATCGTTGACACACGTCGACACACGTTACTCATAAGTCGAAATACGTCGAGGTAATGTTTAGCGTACCCGAAACTTATTTCTAACCTATGAGTAACGTGCTTTGAACCTATGAGTAAAGTATCTCCAACGCATATTGACGTATGTAGACGTATTTGACGTCTTCCGGACGACCACAGAACTTACTGAACATGTTTCTAACTAACAGCTACCGTATAATGGCGTATTGGCAGCATTTAGGGGAATTTGTATATAAAAATGGGCTTCACAGGAGGAACCCGTCAGTGTTCCAGACTCCATGGTTTTTTTTTTCTTTCTTTGGCATGACGGTGATGTTGACACTTCAATTTCTAGTGCGGTTATGATTTAAATCGTTGAGCTGCAGCCTTTTAATTATATTATTATTTAACCGCACTAGAAATTGAAGTGTCAACATCACCGTCATGCTGAAGAAAAAAAACAAACAAACAAAAAAAAACCATGGAGTCTGAAACACTGACGGGTTCCTCCTGTGAAGCCCATTTTTATATACCAATTCCCCGAAACGCTGCCAATACGCCATTATACGGTGGCTGTAAGTTAGAAACACGTTCAGTCAGTTCTGTGGTCGTCCGGAAGATGTCAAATACATCTACATACGTCAATATTTGTTGGAGATACGTTACTCATAGGTTCAAAGCACGTTACTCAGAGGTTAGAAATAAGTTTCGGGTATGCTAAACATTAGCTCGACGTGTTTCGACTTATGAGTAACTTACAAGTAACGTGTGTCGACGTGTGTCAACGATCGCATAACGTGACTACCACTTATGGTCAGCGTATGTGGAACGTGTGAGTCATATGCTGGCATACGTCTAAAAATTTTGAGCATGCTTAAAATTTGTCGACGTGCTCGGCGTACTACGACGTATTCCAGCGTGCTTCAGCATGCTTCAGCGTGCTCTTAACATATACAAAACTTACCCATAACGTATTCGACGTGTGCCAGCATATTCGGCAAATTTTTCATACGTCGGCATACGCTGGCTAAAACGTCAAGGTGTGACAGAGCCTTGACACTTCGAAGTCGAGTGCGGTTATGATTTGAATCGCCGAGCGGCAGCCTTTTAATAGGCTACGCCACATGATCGTCGGCGATATGCTGCCGCGCTATGCATATGTTACACCAGGGGTCGGGAACCTTTTTGACTCAGAGAGCCATGAAAGCAAAATATTTGGAAATCTATTTCAGTGAGAGCCATATAATATATTTTAAGACTGAATTCAACTAAATGTGAGTATAATAAGCCTCTGAATTTATTATTTTAAATAATGTTGTTATAATACTCACCATTAATGGGACTTCTGGTGCTGCATGGATTTGCTGATGGCTTTGTAGTCTGGTTGGTACTTGGTGAGGTTAAGCTTCATGCTAGCGTTGAGGCTTTCATCCGTTAGACGTAATAGTAGGTTGGACTTGATGTTTTTAAGATGCGAGAATGACTGCTCACATGCATACGTAGATCCAAACAAGGTCAAGACAGCAATACTCACACGCTGCAGTGTGTGGTATGTGACAGGAAGCGCGTTCCAAGTTTTGATAATCAGCTGGTCTTCGGGTTGAAGTTTTTTCATTTCTGTCCACATGCGCTTGCTCGCCAACTCCACTTTCTGTCGTGCGATTCTTTCCAAATCTTCATTCAGTGACTTGAACTTATTCACCCACATGTCTGAGGCCTTCAGGTCAGCCACTTCTGCTTCAAAATCTATGACGGAGACACCAGGAATGTAACTCAGGTCGGCTGTGTTCAGTGAACACTCGTTTGGATGGGTGATGAACTTAAAAAGATGAGTGTGCTCACGAAATTCTCCAAAGCGTGCTTTGAATGACTGGAGGAGACTGGGTGTAAAGCCAGCTAACTGGTGGAGATCAAAGTTTTGAGTGGGATCACTTGCTGTGCATGCATCTTTAAATTGTCTCAGTTTTTCAAAATGTAGTAAACGACCTGTTTCAAGATCCATGATAAAGAGCTCCAGCTTGTTTTCAAAAGCAAACACGGCTTGTTGAAGCGATAACACTGTATTTCCAATGCCTTGCATTTTCACGTTGAGCTGGTTCAGATGTTCAGTCATATCCACGAGATAGTAAAACTTGAGGAGCCACTCAGTTTGGCTAGCTCAGGATGCTCAATCCCTTTCATTTCAAGGAAAGTCCGGATTTCGTTCAGGCAAGCTGCAAAACGGCTAAGCACCTTCCCTCTTGACAACCAACGCACATTGCTGTGCAAAAGCAGACCGTGATAGTTATTTCCAACTTCATCCAGCAGTGTTTTAAACTGGCGACCATTTAAGGCTCGGGCAACAATAAAGTTGATCACACGAATGACCAGCGACATCACTTCGCCAAGCTGCCCATCACACATCTGAGCACAAAGTGCCTCCTGGTGTAGAATGCAATGGAAACTTAGGATGGGTCTATTTTCATGTTCACGGAGAAGCGCCACAAATCCTTTGTTTTTCCCCACCATACACGGAGCACCATCAGTGAGCCTGGTGTTGGCGCAGTGGTTAGGGCAGCGGCTTGGGATCCAAGAGGTCCTGAGTTCAAGCCCCGTTGAGCCACTGAATTAATACACCAGGGGGTTGACTCAGCCTGTCATCCTTCTGAGGTCGGTGAAATGAGTACCAGTGTACTGGGCCGGTGTATACCCCGGTTAAAATAGGTGTACCATATCCCTGTGTCGTAAGAGGCGACCAGGGTTGCGTCAGGAAGGGCATCCGGCGTAAAACATGTGCCAAATCACTATGCGGATCATACGGATGATCCGCTGTGGCGACCCCGAATGGGAGCAGCCGAAAGAAGAAGAAGAGGAGAAGACACGGAGCACCATCAGTACACACTGAGATAAGTTTATCCAGAGGTAGATTTTTTTTCTTGAGCGAACTCCATGAAAGACTTGAATAAATACTCACCTCTTGTGGACCCTTTTATTGGCAGAACAGCAAGACTTTCTTCGCGCAGTGTATCACCAGCAGCATATCTTGCAATCACACTGAACTGCGACAAATTGCTTATGTCTGTTGACTCATCCAAAGCCAGGGAAAAGAACGGCACTGTATTTATGTCCTTCACTTGCATTTCCTCCACTTGGTTTGCCATCATGATGGTACAATCATGAACAGTTCTTGCCGATAGAGGCATGTCTTGTATCCGTTTGATTATCTTGTCTTTGTTCGGAAGATCATCAAAAAGTTCATTGGCGACATCCAGCATGAACGTTTTAGCATCCTCGCCATCTGTGAATGGTTTTCCGTTCCTCACTATTGCTAAAGATCCAGCAAAGCGAGCGGAATTATAGTCACCTTGCCGGGTCCATACGCGGAGTTGCTGCTGGCTGACTTGCACCCTGCTCAATAGCTCTTGGCACGCTTTCTTTCTGCCGTCTCCCGCAGGGTATTTTGATGCAAAGGTAGCATGGCGTGTGTCGAAGTGCCGCTTTATATTCGACCGTTTCATCGATGCAATTTTGTCATTGCAAATTAGACACACCACAGAACCTGCTCTCTCCACAAAGGCGAATTCTTCAGCCCATTCGTCCTGAAATGTACGATACTCCTCATCTTTTTTTCTTTTCGCCATCTTCTTCATCGAAGGGTTAGCTTTGAGCAAGTGAGAGAGAGAGAGAGAGGGAGATGTTGACCCAACTGAGGCTTGGCAAATAGTGAGTCTGGCTGGCCTGCGCACGGGCTTATATACTCGAGAGGTGCGGCGCGGCCGGCCGACTCTGGGATGCTGTCACCTCAGCGGTGGCGCGTGATTGGTCGAGATGAATTCCGCTACGCGTGTCGGCGGCGGCACGTCATCGGAGGAACCGAAATCACGAGTCACCTCGGCCGCATGACTGGACGAAACAAAAACCGCTTCAGCCAATTCGGAGGCGTTTTTTCTTCTCTCCTTCTGGCAAGTTCAGCCCTGCACGTGAATGAAGCACGACACCATTCAAACTATAGGTAAAGCTTCCGCGAGAAATATTGGGCTTTCAATGTTTCAAACTCCAATTTTATCTGCGAGCCAGATGCAATCATCAAAAGAGCCACACCTGGCTCGCGAGCCACACGTTCCCGACCCCTGTGTTACACTATCTTTGGGCATAGGTTGTGAATGCCAACAACACGCTAAGCATTCGTTGGTATAAGTTATCTATAATTATCGAAACGTTCTGTGTACGTTACTAATACGTTATGCATACGTCCAACTCGTTATGAATACGCCAAAAACTTTTTTAAAAAAACATCAATAGTTCAGCGTACGCCAGCGTTTTACATACATTTTGATATGTTGCCATATGCTGGCTAAAACATCAAGGTGTGACACCGGCTTTGCCCAGGTGCACCCAGCTGTTCCTGGACTCCGTGTCCTTTTCTCCTGACAAGGTGGAGGTTTTGCTGTCAAGCCTCAACTCAGATTCGGCAACCGGTCCAAATGGCATCAGCCCTCGTGTCCTAAAAACCTGCTCCTCTGCTCTTGCTCACCCTCTCTCTGTTCTATTCACCCTCTCATTTGCTCAAGGTCATCTGCCATCTGCTTGGAAATCAGCAAACATCACCACCCTGCATAAAAAGGTGCAAAAATAGATCCCTGCAACTGCAGACCAATCAGCCTCTCCCAATCATCAGCAAGGTTATGGAATTCATCATCACTTCAGACATTAAATCCTTCCTCTTCTCCAATGGCCTGATTTCCGATCATCAATTTGGTTTCAGACCAGGTCACTCTATGCGAGATATGGTGCTTCTGCTCCCCCAATAATGGATGGAGGTACTCAATGCCAGACATGAAATCAGAGCCATATCCTTAGACATATTACGTGCTTTTGACACGGTCTGGCACCCTGCCCTGCTCACCAAACTCTCTTCCTTTGCCTGTGGTATCCAAGGCAATTGACACTCATGGCTCATAGACTTCCTCTCCTGTCTGAGTCAACGTGTGGCCCTTAGCGGAATTTTCTCCTCCCCTTTTCCTGTTCAGGCTGGAGTTCATCAAGGCAGTGTTCTGGACCTTGTGCTTTTTCTGGTTTTCATCAACAATCTCTCGGACTCTGAAAAATCTTCTCTCTTCGCTGATGACTTCACCCTCTGCTGTACCATCTGTCATTCTTCAGATTGTCAAACAGCAGCCTCTTCACTCTCTGTAGATATGGATAAAATAACAAGCTGGTCTAACAGTTGGAACATGTCTTTCAACCCTAACAAATCTCACACTCTCACTATGTCTCTCTGAAAGGACTATCTGGAACCCAACCTGCCCCCATCTACTTTCTCAACAATTCCCTTGAAGAAGTCCTTTCATTCAAGGTTTTCGGTCTCATGATCTGCATGATCTTTCCTGGGAAAGCCGCATTTCCAAGATGGCCTCGAAAGCCAGTTGCCGACTGGGCATCCTCTGTCGTGCGAAGTCCTTCCTCGGCACACCTGAGCTCCCGACCACATACAAAGCTTTCTTCCACAGCCTGATTGAGTACTGCTCTCCCCTCTGGGCTGGTGCTCCCACCTCTCACCTTTCTCTGCTTCACACTGTGGAAACCAAGGCATTTAGGATCATTGGTATCCCCTGCGATGAGGCTGAGTCTTTGGGTCTCTCATTTTCGCACCGCAGGCAGGTTGTTGGTCTTTCTGTCTTCTACCGTCTCTTCTCCGACCTCACCCCCCACCGTCCCCCTGTCTGTCATCTGTCCCCCCCATCCCTCCATATTTCCACAGGGTACTCAAGGTCCACCAGCAACGCCCTTCTGTTGAAACTACCAAAATCACGAATCACTGCTCATCTTCACTCTTTCATTCTTCTGTTTTTCCCGCCTCTGGAACAAACTCGCACACTCTCTTCGATCCCACTCTTCCCTGTAGGTCTTGCTGTTCACCACCATTTATTATCCTCCCCCATCCAAAACCATGATCTTTTCTACTCCCGTTAATCCACCCCAAACCCACCTCCTTCATATTCCCTGTTTTCTTTCCTCAAAGTCCCTTGAAGTTGAAATCCTGAACCCTATTTCCCCCATTACCCCCTCAGTTTGCGCATCTTGGATTTGCGGTTCACAGGGATTTTAAAGAATGTAACCTCCGTAAACGGCAAGACCGTCCTGTATTACCTGAACACTGCGCAGGGTATCGTGCTCCATGAAGTCTCTCATACTGTAAGAGTGCTTTAGTCGTATACAAGAAGCATGGGTAATAATCGCGTGATTGTACTCAGGAAGGCAAAGGGCAGACACACAAAGTATTGACTGACACCATAAAATGACACTCTTCTTGTTATAAACTTCAGCAGTTTGGTTCATCGGAGAGCCACCAGTACCGACAAGAGCGTTGCGTAGTTGAACAATCAGCTGCCATCAGGGGTAAAGTACTGTTACCTTACTTCTATATCCCTATATTGTGCTATATTGTGTTTTGTTGTTTTTATTGCAATCTCTTAACTTTGTAAATTATTTTTGACCATCACCACCCAGTCATCTACTTGATGAAAATAAATGATGCTACAGAATCACTGAAATTGCTCAATTTGAAGTGGACTCAGGGATGGTCCAGATAGATAATTTGGTGTGCTGGGTGAATAGGTCGATGGAGGAGTGAATAAATAGAGGGGGGAGTGGGTAAAAAGGTATGGGGGGGGTTATATGAATGGGAAAAGGGGGATTGAAAAGGGGGGGAATGAGTGAAGGGAAAGAGGAGTATGTTTGTTAGGCATTAGCTGAAATGGGCCATCTAAGTGTTCAACAAAATTATTGGAGTTCTTTGAGGCAGTTTCTGATTGTGTGGATGAGGGAAGTGTGGTGGTTGTAGTTTGTCTCGACTTTCAGAAGGTTGTTGGCTAATGTAATGGTGTGTAGATTGGCTGATGGAATGTCTATCTGGATTGGAAAAGAATGGCTATTGCTGGGAGTATATCTGGCTGGGATCTATGTAAGTAGTGGGGTACCCCGGGGAACAGTTCTCAGACCGTTGTTATTCATAAATTAAATTAATGATTTGGACATTGGACTTGAGAGTAGGCTTTTCCAAATTTTCAGATGACACTAAACTTGGAGGTAACTAGATACTGTAGAAATGTTTTCAATTTGGATAGCAGAGAGGGAAGAGATCAGATTAAGGAAAGTCTCGATACTTTAAGAGATTGGGCAAAAGATTGGCAGATGCAGTTTAACATAAAGAAATATAAGACGCTGAGGATGGCAAAGAATAATGAAAATTTAGTTTATATAATGCACGGGGTATTCTTCGAGCATGTCACACAGGAGAAGGATCTTGGTGGTGGAGGGTAGGGATATTTGATTGAGATGTTTAAGATGATGAAGGGCATAGAAAACATAAGTGCAGAATAATTTTTCAGCAGAATGGAGACTGGTAGGAAAAGAGGACACCCTTTAAGAATAAAGAAGAAGAAGAGAGGAGGAGACTTATGATGGTAGTAAGGCAGGAATTTTTCACTCAGAGAGTGGTGAATGCATGGAATGGTCTCCCTGCTAAGGTTGTGACAGTATAATTAGTGGATAGTTTTAATATTGAGTTACATAGGTATCTGGAAGTAGAGGGGATGGGAGGTGAGCAGGGGATGATGTTGGGATGATTGCAAGGGCTCCGTGGACCAAATCAAATGGCCGCCTCCTGCATTGAAGTACCTTGCAAATCTTTGTCAATGAAATATCGCCGTTTCACCATACAAGTGACTATGTTGGCAGCCATTTTGAATTTACCCTTGATGCTTTGATCAGCGCTGATGCCACTTCATCTAGAACCTAATTCCCAGGGTTGACAATATCATTGCAAACGCTTTCAGCAATAAACCCTTATTACCTTCGCTACCGAAGGTGGACGGAAGTTGTGTTTTCATCACCCGTCTGTTTGTTACTTACGAAATCTCAAGATTTCGTAAGTATATTGATGACTTCCATTGTGTGTGTGTGTGTGTGTGTGTGTGTGTGTGTGTGTGTGTGTGTGTGTGTGTGTGTGTGTGTGTGTGTGTTTGTGTGTGTTTGTGTGTTTGTTTGTAGGCACGATAACTCGAGAACGGAAGAAGCTACCAATGTCAAATTACACCACGTGATTCAAGAGGGTGATGGCTAGTGCTGATTACATTTTGGTCAAAATCGGTCAAAGGTCAAGGTCACAGTGAGGTCAAACATTCGATTTTAATTTTGTCTTCGGTTTTTGCGATCGCTTGGGATGCTTCACACTCGGTTGTCGAAATTCTGGTAAAAATCGGATGTTTTGGAGACGTTTTAAGATTGTATAAAAATTATTTCACTCGCCGCATCACGGCTCGTCATGTGGTGCAGCGTGCTCGAGCAGAGGCGTCGTTGAGTCACGTAAAGGTTTTCCGTGTGCGCGCTGATGGTGTTTTCGATAAAGATGGTGTTTAAAAGTCATTTTTTATCCCAATAAAGGTTATCGTCGCATGCCTGACTCGCTAAGCCGTCGGATTATGTAAAGATTGTTGGTGGATGGCCGAATATTACGGTTTTGTGACTTTGATTTAATAATATTAAATAATTGCGTGGAGAAATGGAGATTTTTGCTTTGGTCGACATTACGATTTTTGATGGTTTGGTACAGAATCATCGTAGAAACTTCTGGTTTGCATCGCTACCTTCTCGAGAGACAGCTTTTATTAGACAAGGTGAGATGTCAAGTTGACGGTTTCGTAAGTACCAGTCTATGACTGCTTGTTTGTTTGTTTGTTTGTTTTGTGAACAAGATATCTCAAAAAGTTGTGCACGGATTCGGACGAAATTTGTTGGAGAGCTTGTGTATGTCATAAGGTCGAAATGATCTGAATCCGGATCTGGATGTGAGAATTTTAAAATAATCTTTCACCATTGAGTGATGGGGCTAAAACGATATATAGCACGATATTTCAAAAGTTGTGGACGAGTTATGACAAAACTTCGTGGATTCGTTGGTTAGATAAGTAGAACAAGCCGATTAGATTTTAGTTCAGGTACGAATCCAGATCCGGCCTATCAGTGGGATACAAAACATAAACTAATCAGCCTGGTGGAGGAATGCGCTCCACCGCGTGACCGGTCTAGTTTTTACCTGTTCTACAGTTATGAAAGCTGACCTCATCTCATGAACTTTTCTCAAATATTCTGTCTCCATGCAGAACATACTATATAAATGTTATGCAAAAGTATTTCGTAGATATTCAAATGTATTTATGTAATTGGGTAAGTTTATCCCATCAATGTGGGATCTTGAGATTCAGAAATCTAACCTCCCCCCCCCATCACACCCTCTACATACAGTTTATATTATGTAGATATTATACAATGGTGTAATATTCATTTGTAGCTGCTGATATCCCCATGTTAATGATTGTCTACAATTTATGTCTACAGTCTCTATGTCTACAGTCTCTACAATTTATGCCTTTGTCCATGGACTGTGACGGAAATACAAGTAAGAATAGGTCTCAACCTGACAAAGGTAATTCATGTTTTGTTTTTCGTTGCATCATAATAAACAAATGAAAAAGGGTATTATACAACAACTATCCACTAACTGACAGATATCTATACCTGACATTCAAAAGAGTGGGATATATAACTGTCATCTTGTTACACATCACAGGGAAGGTTTTTCTATCTTTTTTTTTTCTACACACCAGTCAAAGCTCGTGAAGGAGTATTATGTATTTGAAGTTTTTTGGGGCTACAATGAGACGGGAAAAATATGACTTACAGACATGTAGTTTGGACAGAAATTGGCACAGAGGGGTCACATGCCCCGTAGAGCAGCACCAAGAGATACGAGATTTGAAGATGTGTCAGTGGATGGACGATGGATCATGCATGCATACACAGCACTGGACTGCCGACTTGCATCATGTCTCTTGGCACGACAATGCTTTTGATGCAGTGACCCCATGTTTTCTGGCCACAATGTATAATTTATCCAAGCGTATTAGCACACAGTGGGCTATTCTTGTTGAAAGGTACCATGGTGATCTTTAACATCTGCCAATGCTAGCAGATGTACCAACCATCTTCATTCGCCTTTAAAGGAAGGCAAGCTATTATGCAACAACCTGCCTTCAACACACGAGGATGACAGTTTATAGTTAGGCCAGGAATCCAACCAAGAATAAACAGCTCAAAGGTGTGTATGCTATCTGAGCTATCCTGTCAGCCAATGGATGATTTGAAAGCCTGTAAGGAAGACCAGGACAGTAGTATAATTACGGTGGTTCTGGAGCAAAGCACATCTGAGACACTTTCACCAATAGTTACAAGTTTTCTGACATATTCCCAGAAATTAACAAATTTTATAACCCCCCCCCCCCCAAAAAAGCATTTAAAACCAGAAGAGCACTCGGTAGACCTCCAGCAAACTGATTAGTTTAGGTTTTGTATCCAACTGATAGGCCGGATCTGGATTTGGACCTGAACTAAAATTTAAACGCCTCGTTCTTGTCACCTAACCAACTTATCCACCAAGTTTCATCTGAATCCGTACACAACATATATATATATATATATATATATATATATATATATATATATATATATATATATATATATATATATATATATATATATATATATATATATATATATATATATATCGTTTTAGCCCCATCACTCAATGGTATGCCTGGTGTTAGGTTAATGGTGAGGGTGGCAGACTTGGGATCCTAGGGTCCTGAGTTCAAATTCTGCTTTCAATTTAATTAATATCAGGTGTGGTTGACGCAGCCTGTCATCCTTCTGTGGTTGGCAAAATTAGTATCAGCTTGCTGGGATGATTGAGCCATTTGAGTATCTTGTGTCGACCTGTCCAGGATTGTGTCCAATAGCCAAGGAGACTGCTTTGGCAGCACCACTGCTCTGTCCAGAGTATTGTCCCAATGGATGGATGGATGGACTCAATGGTGAAGACTCATTTTAAAAATTCTCGGATCCAGATCTGGATTTGGATTTTCACCAAAATCGAATCAATTCTTCCATGTTACATACCTAACCTGCCCGCCAAGTTTTGTCCGAATCTGTTCACAACTTGTTGAGTTATCCTGTTATATGTCGTTTTAGCCCTATCTCTCAACGGTGAAAAATCACTTTAATAATTATTCTTGGATCCGGATCTTCACTAAAATTTAGTCATTGTCACATCAGTGTCACCAGAATTAAATAATAAAATACTAATTGCAAAATAGGACGGAAAACCACAGCAAGGCACAGCAAACCAATAGTTCATTGAATGCAGAGATGAGTGAATGAATAGACTCCTGGAGCATTGGATACTATTCATTCTCATCTCCGGTATCGCTGTCTCCACAAAGCTCGGATGGGACTTTCGTTCGTACCAACTTTCAATATTTCCTCGTTAGCAGCATGGACAAAAATTGCATCAAGCTCCAAACTTGCAGGCTTTCAGAAACATTTTATTTACCTTCGTCCACTTTTGAAATTGGCTTCAAATCTGAAGCACATTTTAGGTTGAATTGTGGACGCTGGAGTAGATTATTGTAGTTGCAAACTGCGTAGATTGTACTGGCTTGTATGCTGGCCAAGCATGTTGCTTGCTACTCACTATGGCATGACTGGCAACTGTATGCATGCAGTACGAGCATTCTTTCTGTGCTCTGATACTGTAATCTCTGTAGAAAATGCAAATATATTCATGCGTTGTTAAATTCCTGCTTCTCCGTTGTTGCGTGAAATGCACGAGAATTGATGGGGTGAAAAAATTTCCACTTTGACAGTGATCACCACTGCGGTGCACACATTTCTGCCAACATTCAAACAGTTTTGGGATGCCTTCATGATAGAACTGTGTGTCCTGTTGACTTAACTTGCACTTCATAGCGGCCTTGACATAACTGTCAGGAGAAAAATGTTCTCCACGAAGGTGTTCCTTAAGTTTAGGGAAGAGATGAAAATCTTATGAGTCATGTTGGGGCTGGTGATTCTTTGTGGTGGGACTGCATTAAAAAAAATAATTAAGTTTTGGATACATCGTTTTGGATACATAGCACTACTAATTTGTGGAAGAGCTGGTACGAGTACACTGAATGTATCAGGATGCAACAGAACAAAAGGAACAGTAGAGAGAGAGAGGGGGGGGGGGGACACCAACAGCAAGAGTTGAAGGTCAAGATAGAGGTAGATGTGGGCAAACAATGGGTGTGGGGAGGAATGTCGGGCAGGAGAGGATGCATGGGATGGACGAGATGGATACAGAAGGAAACTCTCTTGAGGGAAAACTGGAAATTTGGAAGGAAGAGGGATTTGAAGGTGGGGAGAGGGGGTTGAAGAGGGTAGAAAAGATCATGGTTTTAGATTGGGGACAATCTGAGATGGTGAACATCTGTCGTGAAGACCTGGAGGGAAGAATGAGATTGAAAAGAATGTGGAAGTTGGTTCCACAGGTGGGGAAAAAATGGAACAAATGCCTGGAGATGAGCAGTGATGCTGGATTTAGGTAGTTTCACTAGAAGGGGATTTATGGTGACTTTGTGTGTCCTGTAGAAATCTGAGGGGGGGGGCATAAAGTACAGAAAGAGCAGAGAGTTCAAGACCAGGATGGAGGTGGTACAAGACAGACACCACTGCCCTGTCTGCGATGATGTATTTGAAGACCGATCGAATCAGCTTCATCACGGGAGATTCCAATAATCTTAACGGCCTTGGTTTTCATGGTGTCAAGCGGAGCAAGATGCGAGGGAGTGAAGCCAGCCCAGAGGGGAGAGCAGTACTCCATCAAGATGCGGCTGAAGGCCTTGTCGGTGTATAGGAGTTCAGGTGTGCCAAGGAAGGACTTTGTACAACAGAGGATGCCCAGTCGGTGGTTGGCTTTGGAGGCGAACTTTGAAATGTGCTTTGGCCAAGAGAGATCGTGGCTGAAAGAGAGACCCAGGAGTTTGAATGACTGAACTTCTTCAAGCGGATTCTAAAAAAGTATATTGGGGGGGGGGTGCAGATGGTCCTTTTGAAGAGAGGTAGTGAGAGTGTGATATTTGTCAGGATTGAAAGACGCATTCCAAATGTTTCACCATCTTGTGATTTGTCAAGGTCTGAAGAGGGGAAGAGGCTGCTGCCCACCTGGCTGATGGATGAGGGATGTTATGGCAGATAGTGGAGTCATCTGCAAATATTTTTTTTGTATACCTTGTCGAGGCTCGTATGAGAGCTAACACACAACGCACAGCAAGGGGGCATGAGACAAGAGGAGCGGGAGTGGGAGGGACAAAACAGTGGGGAACAGACACATTAGGTGATCTGTGGAAGGGAGAGGGATGAGACGGGGAGCATGGGGAAGAGAAGATGGACATTACAGGGACTTTCAGGAAGGAAAGCAGGGGAATTGAAGGAAGTGGGCTTGGGTGGATTATCAGGGGTAGAAAAGATCAAGGATTTGGATGGGGGATGATAAGAGGTGGTGGTGAACAGCTGTTTTGAAAGCCTGGAGGGAAGAATGGGAAAGAATAGAGTGAGGGAGTTTATTCCAAAGGTGGGAAAAAGAGGAATGAAAGAGTGAAGGTGAGCAGTAATTCGTGATTTTGGTAGTTTTACCAGAAGGGGGTTGTTGGCGGACCTTGAGCGCCCTGTGGAAATGTGGTGGGGACAAATCGCAGAGAGAGAGCAGGGGGTGAGGCTCGAGAGGAGACGGTAGAAGACAGAAAGACATATAAATACATGGAGGAGGAACATATAAAGAGGATTTTTCCAGTCATTGATGAAGAGCAGGAATAGGGCTGGGCCCAGAACACTGCCTTGGGGCACTCCAGCCTTGACAGGGAGAGGAGATTAAAAGATTCCGTTGAGTGCCACACGTTGGATGGGAGAGTGGAGGAAGTCAGTAAGCCATGTGTGGAGTTGGCCTTGGATGCCACAGGCAGAAAAATTGGAGAGTGAGGTAGAATGCCAGACACTATCGAAAGTACAAAACATGTCGAGAGAGAGCCCTGATCTTATGTCTGACATTGAGGACCTCCATCCATTGTTGGGTGAGAAGAAGCAGCATGTCCAAAATGATGTGACCTGGTCTGAAACCAAATTGGTGATCTGAGGTGAGGCTGTTGGAGAAAAGGAATGATTTTATGTCAACTACGATGATGGATTCCATGACCTTCCTGATGATTGGAAATAAGCTGATTGGTCTGTAGTTAAGGGGATCGGTTTTTGCACCTTTTTTATGAAGTGCAATGATGTTGGCGGATTTCCAAGCAGATGGAAGATGACCTAGCACAAATGACAGGGTGAAAAGGGCAGAAAGGATGTTTAAGAGCAATGGAGCTGGTTTTTAGGACACGTGAACTGATGCCGTCCGGTCCAGGAGGAGAATCAGAGTCGAGGGTTGAAATCACCTTCTCCATCTTCTCAAGTGTAAAAGACACGGAGTCCAGGAGCAGTGGTGTATGTTGGGGAAGGATGGGTACCGAGTGTGAAGGGTTGGGAACACAAGATTTGGAAGCAAACACAGAATTGAGGCATTCGGTCTTCTCACGAGCAAAGTTGGCTGTGGTGCCATTTGACGAAAGGGAAGAGATGGAGGGGGAGCATACGCCAGAGACCGACTGAACAAGGTGCCACCAGGTTTTAGCGTAGTGAGGCAAGTTTGAAAGTTAATTTTTGAGGTTGGACAGATGTTGTTTTCTGGCTGTCCTGTGAGTGTGCACACTCACTTTTGCAGACTTTTTGGAATGCACTGAGATTGTCTTTGGTCTGTTTTTAGATCATAAGTTTTTGACATAATACGTAAAGGGATACAAACCGATTTAACACCAGGAAGATATTTCAGGTATTTAGTGTCATCATATTAATCTTTCATACATTTCTGAAACATTCATTCCTTGAAACATAAACTTTTCATTCATAAATGGCAACAAGAAGAGGATTTAGAACAAAACCTACAAGTATACAGTACCTTTAATACCTAAAAGAACACCTGCTGAATTCAATCCTGTTGAAATGACACCGAAACGAACACCTGTAAGACGGAGTATTAAGCTTCAATAAAATTATCATTTTTGTGGTCAAGGTTAGTTACAAGAAAAAGGTATTCAGTATTTTAATAAATGCATTCTGCAAAATAAAAAATGGGAGATTTTTCAATGAAATATAGTGGCTTTACACTGAAGTTCATAAATCTACAACTGCTGAGTTAATTAGAATATTAAATAATGATGGTTCTAAAGTTGACGAAATACAGAGCTCTTTTCGAAATCCAAAACAAATCTTATTGGTATAAAGTTATAAAAAAAAAATAATAATCATAGTTCCAGGAATGTCAAAAAATCTAGATGAACAGAAAATGTTTGATATCCTGTTTGGTGAAAGTTCATGGATTGAGCGGGATGTTGGTGAAAGTGTCTCAGAAGTATACAAGATCTTTCGAAATATTATTGGCATAATACCCATCCAAAATAAGTTTTGTATGAATATTAGGCCGATTACTGTTTGAACCCCCTCCTCCCCCCTCGTCTAACAAAATGCATCAAACAAGACAAAGCTGTAACATCAAATGTCCATTTTTCAATACATTCTCCATTCGTATCGATGCATTTCCTCCATTTATCTTTCAAACCGTTTATACCAGATAGACATGCCTTTTGAATATTGCCATAGACAGGTTTCAATAACTTCCACAACCGGTTCCTCTTATTCTGAAAAATCGGTGTGCCACAAAGATGAGACGAAGTGTTGGAACAAATAAATCATTCCAGACCAGGCCGAGGCTGCACGTTAGCTGTTTCAATTGTTTGAAGTTCGGTCTCAAATGGCGGCCTGTACAATACGGGCCTTCCATCCATCCATCGGGACCATACTCTGAACAGAGTATCGATGCTGCCGAAACAGTCTCGTGAGCTATTGTGCACAATCCTGGCCGGGTCACCACTCCAACACAGGATCCTAAAATGGCTCAATCATCCCAGCATGCTTGTACTCATTTTGCTGACCTCAGAAGGATAACAGGCTGAGTCAACCCCGACCTGGTATTAATTCGATGGTAAAGTGGGATTTCAATTCAGGACCCTGGGATACCAAGCCCACCACCCTAACAATTAAGCTGACACCAGGAATATATGGGCCTTACATGGCTCATTGTCATGGAGGAGGAACACTTCTTGCTGAACATCCATCCATTGGGACCATACTCTGTGCAGAGCCTTGGTGCTACCTGAGCAGTCTCCTTGGCTATTGGACACAATCCTGGATGGGTCGCCACTCCGACACAGGATACCAGCAAGCTGGCACTCATTTTATCAACCTTGGAAGGATGTCAGGCAGAGTAAAACCACCTGGTATTAATGCAACAGCTAAGTGGGATTTGAACTCGGGATCCTAGGATCCCAAGCCCACCACCGTAACCATTAAGCCAACATCAGGCATATATGGGCCTTACATGGCTCATTGTCATGGAGGAGGAGCACTTCTTGCTGAACATCCATCCATTGGGACCATACTCTGTGCAGAGCCTTGGTGCTACCTGAGCAGTCTCCTTGGCTATTGGACACAATCCTGGATGGGTCGCCACTCCGACACAGTATACCAGCAAGCTGGCACTCATTTTATCAACCTTGGAAGGATGTCAGGCAGAGTAAAACCACCTGGTATTAATGCAACAGCTAAGTGGGATTTGAACTCGGGATCCTAGGATCCCAAGCCCACCACCGTAACCATTAAGCCAACATCAGGCATATATGGGCCTTACATGGCTCATTTTCATGGATGGCAAACACTTCTTGCTGAAAATCCATGTTGGTTATTCTTGATGACCCTCAACTTCTGGAGCAGATTTGCACACTATTCAGCAGTAATTGTCGCATTAGGGGGCTTATAGTCAAATATCAACTCATCTTGTTAGTTCCACCCACCAATTATTTTATATAGCTTATAGTCAATTATCAACTCATCCACCCCTCCAAATTTACTCCCTCACCCACCCTCCAAGCTCACCTTGAATGGAGTTCCTGAGAGCTTATAGGATGGCGCGTCGTCCGTCTGTCAGTCTATCCATCCGTCCATCCGTCCACAAACCCTTGCAACTTCTTCTCTGAAACTACACACACGATTTGATTAAACTTGGCCACAACATTCATCTCCCAGTATGTTCCAAAGTTTGTACACAGCATTATAAAAAAAAAATCCATCAGTATTTATTTTCTTCTCCGTTACATATTTTGTGGGTCATCCATGCCTTCCAGTGGTTCCCTGGTTATCTTATGCAGCCGCTATCAGGTGAGCTCCTAGGGTTATTACCCCCATTTCTTTTTTCTGTTATATTTTTGTTCCTGTGTGCTGGATATATTTTCCGAGACCACCTCCGATAGCCAGGAGCTAAATCGTGTCGGTTTTGAAGATGTTTTGTCATTTTGTTTCTATTTTTCTCTCCCTAAAATGTTGTCCTTTCTGCTTTTTCAACAATATCCTATTCCCCCTTGCTGACAAAAAAAAAAACAAACCTAAAAAAACTCTTTCACTCCAAAACACAATCTTATTCTGCCTGCTTCCTGTACTTCCTGTACATGTCTCTTTTTGCTCGATCATTTACTCAATGCCTTCATTGAAGAACACTTCTTCCTTCTTCCTTTAAAAACATATTAAAATGCTTCACTTTCCTTATTTCTCTGGCATCAACATCCCACATGTTCTTCATCATGATCTATTCCTTTCTCATATTCTTCTTCTTCACAAGGCATATCTTGCAAACCTGTCTGTCACCGAAGTGCTTGGTCTGTCATCCATCCTCTGGTTCCTACACCATGACCTTTCTCCGTGCCTTCGACCAAAATTACTTCCACCCATCCCATGATCTTTATCTCAAATTGTTAAATATGGAAATCTTTAGAAGTCCAGTTTGCAGAGGTTGTCTGTGCACAACAATCAAATCACCTTGATGGTATTTTTCATTGTGTCAAACCCCTCCATGTCAGTGGTTTCCCCTACATCTCCTGCAAGCCCGCATCCTTCCAACCCCACCCCTTCTATGTGTCACCCTCTTCAAAATCATTCCACTTCATGTCACCCCTTTCTTCATCCCCCCCTCACCCTCTTCATGCTTTTCCCCCACACCTCATCCTCTCCAAACTTCCCCCACACCACACCCTCTCTAAGCTTCTACCTCACTCCTCCCTCTCCAAATTTTCCCCTCACCTACCCCTCCCAGCTTTCCCCTCCCCCCACCCCTCCAAGCTTTCCCCTCAGCCCACCCCTCCAAGCTTTCCCCTCAGCCCACCCCTCCAAGCTTTTCACTCAGCCCACCCCTCCAAGCTTTCCCCTCACCCACCCCTCCAAGCTTCCCCCACAGCCCACCCCCTCAAAGCTTCCCACCCAACCCACCCCATCAATGCTTTCAGTTATCCTTCCCTTCTTTCCACCTATGGTACACTGAATCATGTGGTGAGACAGTTGCTCTGAAACTACTCACTTTCTCGTCCTGAAGACAAATCTGACCGAAGACAATCTCGGTGCATTCCGCAAAGCCCGCACCAAGTGTGTGTCCACTCTCAGGAGAGCCAGGAAACAACATCTGTCATTAGAAAACAACACCTCAAGAATGAATTTTCAAACTTGTCTCCCTCCTCTAAAACCCGGTGGCACCTTGTTAAGTTTGTCTCTGGAATATGCTCCCCCTCCATCGCTTCCCTGTCTTCAAATGTTACCACAGCCTACTTCGCTCGTGAGAAGGCCGAATGCCTCAATTCTGTGTTTGCTTCCAAATCTGGTGTCCCGAACCCCTCACTCTCTATACCCATCCTTCCCTGTTCTACCCAAATGCTCCTGAACTCTGTTGCTTTTGCACCTGAGAAGGTGGAGAAGTTTCTTGCAATCCTCGACTCTGATTCTGCAACTGGACCGGACAGACAGTATCAGTTCACGTGTCCTAAAGACCTGCTCTGCTGCTCTCGCACATCCTCTCTCTGTACTTTTCACCCTGTCATTAAGCCCATAGTCATCTTCCATCTGCTTGGAAATCATCCAGCATCACAGCATTACATAAAAAAGGTGCAAAACAGATCACCTTAACAACAGACCTATCACTTTACTTCCAATCATCAGCAAGGTCATGGAATCCATCATCGCAGTTGATATAGATTTTTTTTTTAATGGACTTCCGCAATTGGTAAGCTGATGAAGCCACTACCAACATTCAGGCAGACTTCCGAGAGGGAGACACCTGATCTCGTTTGGGTGCTTCTTAACACAAATGGGAAGGTCATATCTGGGGCTTGTCATTGTACAGCTTAAGTTGAAAATGATGATATGTACAATTTATCATGTTTGGGAGGAGGGGTGGGGGTGGGAGAACAAGCTGTATGGCCTGCGAGGGCCATTATTAAGATATATTTTTGGTTGGTTTTACATAATCGATTTTAAGAAATTATGCTACATTTTTTTTGCATCTATTGGTGAAAAAAGAAGTGTGTGTGTGTGTGTGTGTGTGTGTGTGTGTGTGTGTGTGTGTGTGTGTGTGTGTATTTTATATATATATATATATTTTTTTTTTAAATAAAAAATATGTTATATATTTTTATATGTTATATCCATTTCCACTGCTCACTCATATTAACAGCAAATGGTAGGAACTTGACACCTCTCATTCACGGATATTTCTCGCATTCCTATATTTCTGAGTCTGATTTGCATTCAGGAACAGAACAATTATATTTAACCATTTTTGAAATTGCCGCTCTTTGGTCTAAATGCTGAAAATTATGTTTAAATGGAGATTCGAATTACAGATTTTTGCGCGAGTAACGACAGGTTAAAAGTACCCGTCGAGCCGAACCGGTTGACTTCCGGTTCCGGTTTTGAGCGGCAAGAGGTCTCCTTCGGGGCTCCCTGCTGACATTCTCAAAGTTAAGTTCCGGTTGTTATTTGTCCCGTTTTAACTGTTTAATTTTCTCACCTACATGTTAATGTGTGTTCCTAGTTCGGTTTTGTTTTCAAAAATCGTGCTATTTTGTGAGTATTTATGTCGACGTTCTCACCTGGTGTTTGAGGCCTAGTCCTAGGCTTGAGGCCTACCGGTTCCACTTGGTGTTTGATCGTTTTTTTTTTTTGTTTGTTTGTTTTTTCTCCCCATTACCTTCAATTTCTATCCTCCCCATTACCTTCAATTTTCATCCTCCCCACTTTCCAAACATCCCCCATTCTCCCAACTAATCTCTTTCTTATCTCAAAAAAAAAAAAAAAAAAAAAACCCAACAACAACAACCTTCTCCCGATTCTGCTACTTCTTCTTCCTCTTAACTTCCTCCTCGTCTTCCTCGATTTCTTTTTTTTGCTTTTTACACTTCCATGACCTAATCTGTTGAACTCTCTCATACATTAATATTAACAACAAAAACGATCTTATAATGCTTCATCTTCCTCTCTCACACATGTGGTACTCTTTACTGTTTCACAATGCACTACTCTTCTGCTATTTTAACAGACTGCTCTCATTTCGACCTCTCCTTCATTCCTTGCCTAAAAAATCCAACTATTACAGCGCTTCTTCTCTCCATGCTCTGAATTCGCCTTCATTGCATCCATCAAGAATTGTGTTAAATCGCATCTCTGACCTAAAACTTTTAAAAACCACAGTTTGCCATGGATGCTCGCTTTCCATCAACCATTCTTTTTTTCCAACTTCAGTGCCAACTCACACCCCTCACCCCTCACTCTCACTCTCAAAGCAACCATCCCACTCTTCTCCCTCCAAGCCTCCCTCTCACCTCTTTCAAAAATTCCCCCCTCACCTTTCTCCCACCTCCCATCCCCTCACTCTTCCTTCTCTAAGTTGCCCCCCTCTCCTCCACCAACCTGCCTGCCTGCACTGCCCTCTCACCTCCATCTCTTCACTCCACCTTCTCAAATCCTCAACTGCCATCTTCCTTGTCTCTTGTCCCCCCTCTCTCACAGCACCACAGAGCCTTTTCTCCTCCTCATTCGGCCCCCTCCCCTCGCTATTCTGCAATACCCCACACTCCTTCAGCAACCCTCCTTACCTCCCCCCTCGTCCCTCGTCCGACCCTCCCCGCCCCCTCCACCTCCTGCACCAAAAGCCTCCTCCCCTACCTCTTCATTAAAAGTGTGGACCTCAAATATCCGGGGCCTTCGCTCAAACCTTTCAGATCTTTCCATGCAGGTTGCCACTGACAAACCAGACATTATCTGCCTAACAGAAACTTTCCTCTCCCAAGACGTGTCTGACTCCCAAGTATCTCTCCCTGGTTACTCCCTCTTACGGTATGACAGACCTGAGCCTCGTCCTGGTGGAGGTGTTGCTCTCTTCATCAAAGACTCTATTCCTCACTCTCCCTGCACTGCTCTCACTCCCCCACACCCCCAGGAATACCTCTGGCTTCGGCTTCCCCTCCACTCCCACCTCATGTTTATATGTGTACTGTACCGTCCACCGAACAGTGATGACTCCATCTACACCTCACTCTCCGAAAACATGGACCATCTTCTATCTTCTCATCCAAACTCTCTCTTCCTCTTATGTGGCGACTTCAATTGTCATCACGCCAGTTGGCTAGGTGTGGGTACCTCTCTCACCTGCCATGGGACATCAGCAAAAGCTTTCCGTGACTCATTGGGACTGACTCAATCGGTCAACTTCCCGACCCGGATCTCAACCAATGGTACTCCATCTCTTCTGGATCTGATTTTGACAAATTTCCCTGACAATATCTGCTGCTCTTCCTTCGCTCCAATTGGTTCTTCTGACCACGTCCTTATTAAAGTGGACATCTCTCTGGCTGTTATCAGAGAACCACCTCACCGCCGTCGAGTCTGGCATTTCACTCAAGCCGACTGGCAGGGTCTCCGAGCAGCCATCAAACTTACAGACTGGTCTCCTATCACTACTTTCTCAAACATCAACTCATCCTGGGAATTCTTTCAAAGAAACTTGCTCTCCCTCATGCACAGATTTATCCCCTCTCGTGTTCAGTTGTCCTCCCCTTCCTCCCGCCCTTGGTTTACTGAAGCTTGTGGTGAGGCAGTTGTCCTGAAACAACTTGCCTTTGCCTCATGGAAAGCAAACCCAACTGAGGGCAATCTCAGTTCTTTCCACAAAGCTCGGAACAAGTGTGTAGCTACCCTCAGGAGAGCCAGAAAACAACATCTTTCTCATCTCAAGTCTGAACTCTCAAACCTCTCTCCCTCCTCAAAATCCTGGTGGCGTTTAATCAAATCTGTTTCTGGTGTATGTTCCCCTCCATCCCCTCCCTTACCTCAAATGGCCGCACTGCTGATTCCACACGTGATAAAGCTGAATGTCTAAACTCGGTGTTTGCAGCTAAATCTTGTGTCCCAAACCCATCACTATCTCTACCCACTTTACCCAGTCGCACCCAACTGTCCCTGGACTCTGTATCCTTTTCTCCTGACAAGGTGGAGAGCTTGCTTTCAAACCTCGAGTCAGATTCTGCAACCGGTCCAGACGGCATCAGCCCACGTGTCCTCAAAGCCTGCTCTTCTGCTCTTGCTCACCCTCTCTCTGTTCTATTCACCCTCTCATTTTCCCAAGGTCATCTGCCATCTGCTTGGAAATCTGCTAACATCACTGCCCTGCATAAAAAGGTGCAAAAACAGATCCCTGTAACTATAGACCAATCAGCCTTCTCCCAATCATCAGCAAGGTTATGGAATCCATCATCGCTTCAGACATGAAATCCTTCCTCTTCTCCAATGGCTTGATTTCCAATCATCAATTTGGTTTCAGACCAGGTCACTCTACCCTAGATATGCTGCTACTGCTCTCCCATCAATGGATGGAGGTCCTCAATGCCAGACAGGAAATCCGAGCCGTATCCCTGGACATATCACGTGCTTTTGACACAGTCTGGCACCCTGCCCTACTCACCAAACTCTCTGCCCATGGTATTCAAGGCCATCTCCACTCATGGCTCGCAGACTTCCTCTCCTGTCACAGTCAACATGTGGCCCTAAATGGAGTTCTTTCATCCCCTCTTCCTGTGCAGGCTGGAGTTCCTCAAGGTAGCGTTCTGGGCCCTGTTCTTTTTCTGGTTTTCATCAATGATCTCTCGGACTCTCTGGAAAATCCTCTATTTCTCTTTGCCGATGACTCAACCCTCTGCCGTACCATCTGTCATCCCTCAGCCCGGCAAGCAGCAGCTTCTTCGCTCACTGCAGATCTGGATAAAATCACAAACTGGTCCAACACGTGGAACATGTCTTTCAATCCAGACAAATCTCACACTCTCACTATGTCTCTTCGAAAGGACCGTTTACAAACCCCCCCCATCCACTTTCTCAACAATCCTCTGGAAGAAGTCTTTTCTTTCAAGCTTCTGGGTCTCACTATCTGCCATGACCTTTCCTGGGAAAGTCACATTTCCAACCTTGCCTCAAAAGCCAGTCGCCGACTGGGAATCCTCCGTCGTGCAAAGTCCTTCCTCGGCCCTCTTGAGCTCCTGACCACTTACAAAGCTTTTGTCCGTAGCCTGATGGAGTACTGCTCTCCCCTCTGGGCTGGTGCTCCTGCCTCCCACCTTTCTCGACTTCACGCTGTCGAAACCAGGGCTTTTAAGATCATTGGCATCTCCCGCAATGAAGCTGAGTCTTTGGGCCTCTCACTCAATCACCGCAGGTTGGTCGGTGGTCTTTCTGTCTTCTACCGACTCCTCTCCAGCCTTGCCCCCCCTGCTCTCTCTGCGATTTGTCCCAACCACATTTCCACAGGGCGCTCAAGGTCCGCCAACAACCCCCTTCTGGTAAAACTACCAAAATCACAAATCACTGCTCACCTTCACTCTTTCATTCCTCTTTTTTCCCGCCTTTGGAATAAACTTCCTCACTCTATTCTTTCCCATTCTTCCCTTCAGGCTTTCAAAACAGCTGTTCACCACCACCTCTTATCTTCCCCCATCCAAATCCTCGATCCTTTCTACCCCCGATAATCCACCCAAGCCCACTTCCTTCAATTCTCCTGCTTTCCTTCCTGAAAGTCCCTTTAATGTCCATCTTCCCTCGCCATGTGTTCCCGTCCCATCCCCATCCCTCTCCCTTCCACAGTTCACCTGTGTCTGTTCCCCAATGTTTTGTCCCTTCCACTCCCGCCCCTCTTGTCTCATGCCTCCTTGCTGTGAGTTGTGTGTTAGCTCTCATACGAGCCTCGACCAAGGTATACAAAAAAAAAAAAAAAAATAACCGAGTCACTGAATACGCACACAAAGCGCATGCGCAAAACGCCTCGTTTAGCATTCATACATCATTTTGAAAGTCCCGTATTGAAAATCCATCTCTTGTACTGTGTTGACATTCTTCCTTTTGGTGCAGTGGTAACATCAGTGATGTGATTATGTGCATTGGGCTATGATGATGGTTGGTGATGCTAAAGCTAAAGTAAATGTTGGCTAAAATGTTGGCTAAAGTATCAAAATTACCCTTTTTCATATACATTACCATGTAGTGTTAAGCATATTGTATTAAATGGTCTCAGATTTTGGGGAACGCTCTTGACATTGGCGTTGACCCCTCAAAATGTGGAAATAGGTAAATGGTGATATTAATAAATGAAAAGATTCGTTTGTTCAGGCAATGACCGTTCCAGCATTGCCAGTTTCAAAACGACTTCACAGGCAACATTGCCTCCTTGTGGACGAGTCCAAGATAAGTTTCCACAACTTTGTCAGAAATGGGAAAACAATAATATGGCTCCTGTTGCCCTCCAGTGGAGAGTTATAACAATACAATTTGGTAAAACGGATAACTTGGATAATGATCAAATAATGACGTTTAAATTTTCAAAACAAACTTGCTTTTCTTTACATTAATCTTCGCCATGTGGTGGAATTTTTGCATACAGTATATCACGTGCAGGTTAAAGACATCGGAAGAAATCAATGTTCTTTCGCATAATTACAAAAAAGCCAAGAGGGGTTGAGATGGGAACCCGAACAGGCCAACCGTGATGATCTCTTTTCAAAGCAAAGGTATCAAAGAATGATGTCTCAAAGATATTTGGTGATAAACTACAAATATGATTTTTATTTTCAAAGTACTCATTAAATATTAGATGCTGTAGGTAGACATGGCTTTTAAACTTCCATTTTAGCAAACTCCAATGGTGATCAGCTACTGACGTCCTAGTTGAGGAATATCCCCCCCACGAAGATGAGCCTCACCCGTCTCTAACTATCTCAAGTTACCCAGAGAGCTTCTGTGGAATAACCAACCATACAATGTCTCCCTCAATACATGCTGACAGTAGCTACATGGGGTAACCATGTGTAGTTAGTTTTCCCAAAGTAGCGACTGCACATATGGTTCATAATTTTAAATAAGTTGAATTTTTTAATGCTAAAAACACACTGAAATACCAAGCGAGCCCACAATCAGGTACAATGGCTTTCACTCCCAGTTGGAGGTGGGAGGGTCCTGTACGCACCCATCACAGAATATAAAATGGCTGTGTCCATACAGGTTGTGTGTACAGCGGTACTACATGCAATCATATGTTGCGCTTGGCATACAAAGTTAATGCATGTGATCGTACAGGTTGCGTCATAAGTTACGTTACACCCTATTTGTATTATATGTGAAAATGTCGATGATATATGGATCAGCAGGGACCCACGGAATAACTGCACAATGTAAAATGTGACTCCAAGATCTAAACTCCCCACCCAACCCCCCCTAAACCCCAAGTTCGCAACGACCCTCTCCCAACGTGAATACTTCGATCTCCTCCCCACTCCAAGCCTTCAAACCCACTCTCCACCACAACTCCTCAACTCCCCCCCTCCCATTCAACCTGCCCCTTCCCCCTCCTTTTTTTTTTGAGTACCTTGTCGATGCTCGTATGAGAGCGAACACACAACGCACAGCAAAGGGGGCATGAGAGAAGAAGGGCAGGAGAGCGAATGACAAAACAGTGGGGAACAGAGACATTAGGAGATCTGTGGAAGGGAGAGGGATGTGGTGGGGAACACGGGGTATACAAGATGGACATTACAGAGACTTTCAGGAAGGAAAGCAAGGAATTTGAAGGAGGTGGGTTTGGGATGGATTAATGGGGGTAAAAAGATCGAGGATTTGGATGGGGGACGATAAGAGGTGATGGTGAACAGCTGTTTTGAAGGCCTGGAGGGAAGAATGGGATTGAACAGAGTGAGCGAGTTTATTCCAAAGGCGGGAAAAAGAGGAATGAAAGAGTGAACCGGAGAGGAGACGGTAGAAGACAGAAAGACCACCGACCTGTCTGCAGTGAGAGACCCAAAGACTCAGCCTCATCGCGGGAGATGCCAATATTCCGCAATGCCTCGGTTTCCACAGTGTGAAGCCGAAAAAGGTGGGAGGCAGAAGCACCAGCCCAGAGGGGAGAGCAGTACTCCATCAGGCTGTGAACGAAAGGTTTGCATGTGGACAAGAGCTTAGGTAGGCCGAGTTAGGACTTTGCACGATGGAGGATTCCCATTCGGCGACTGGCTTTGGAGGCGAGGTTGGAAATGTGGCTTTCCCAGGAAAGGTCATGGCAGATAGTGAGACCCAGAATCTTGAAAGAAAGGACTTCTTCCAGAGGATTGTTGAGAAAATGGATAGGAGGGGGGGGGGTTCCAAATGGTCCTTTTGGAGAGACATAGTGAGAGTGCGAGATGTGTCCTGATTTAAAGCCATGTTCCACGTGTTGGACCAGTTTGTGATTTTATCCAGATCTGCAGTGAGCGAAGAAGCTGCTGCTTGCCGGTCTGAGGGATGGCAGAAGGTACGGCAGAGGGTGGAGTCATCAGCAAAGAGATAAAGAGGATTTTCCAGAGAGTCGGAGAGATCATTGATGAAAACCAGAAAGAGAACAGGGCCAAAACGCTGCCTTGAGGAACTCCAGCCTGGACAGGAAGAGGGGATGAAAGAACTCCATTTCAGGCCACACGGTGACTGCGACAGGAGAGGGAAGTCTGTGAGCCATGAGTGGAGATGGCCTTGGATACCATCGGAAGAGAGTTTGGTGAGGAAGGCAGGGTGCCAGACTGCGTCAAAAGCATAGGATATGTCTAGGGATATGGCTCTGATTTCATGTCTGGCATTGAGGATCTCCATCCATTGTTGGGAGAGCAGAACTAGCCTATCCAGGGTAGAGTGACCTGGTCTGAAACCAAATTGATGATCGGAAATCAAGCCATTGGAGAAGAGGATGGATTTAAAGTCTGAAGTGATGATGGATTCCATAACCTTGCTGATGATTGGGAGAAAGCTGATTGCTCTGTAGTTGCAGGGATCTGTTTTTGCACCTTTTTTATGCAGGGCAGTAATATTTGCTGATTTCCAAGCAGATGGCAGATGACCTTGAGCAAATGAGAGGATGAATAGAACAGAGAGAGGGCGAGCAAGAGCAGCGGAGCCGGTTTTTAGGACATGTGGGCTGATGCCGTCTGGACCGGTTTCAGAATCTGAGTCGAGGTTTGACAGCAAACTCTCCACTTTGTCAGGAGAAAAGGACACAGAGTCCAGGGACAGTTGGGTGCCATTGGGTGAGGTGGGTACAGAAAGTGATGGGTTTTAGACACAATATTTTGATGCACACACTGAGTTTAGGCATTCAGCCTTTTCACGTGTGGTATCAGCAGTGCGGCCATTTGAGGTAAGGGAGGGGATGGAGGTTAAAACATATTTGGATACAGCACAGATACAGATACAGTGCGGATACAGATTTGGATTTGGATGGAGGATACAGCAGAAACACATTTGATTAGATGTCACCAGGATTTCAGGAGAGAGGTTTGAGAGTTCAGACTCGAGCTTCGAAAGATGTTATTTTCTGGCTCTCCTGAGGGTAGGCACACCTTTGTTCCGAACTTTATGGAAGTAACTGATTACCCTCAGTTGGGTTTGCTTTCCTTGAGGCAAAGGCAAGTTGTTTGAGGACAACTACCACCGAAAATTCCTCAATCCACATCAAAAGACAACCTACCCTTCCAAACTCTGTCCCATCTTCAGATCACTTCCCAAGCATCATTTTGCCTTTCGTGGGATAATATGTAAATGTGCTTGCACCGGAAAACCTCCCGATCAACCCGAGCTCAAGCACATTTACATATTATAACATGAAAGGCAAAATTATCTTGTTGCAGTACTCCCCCTCCTACTGCATTAATCGAATGGAAGGTACAAACAAAACACATGATGTCGAATAAGATATGTTGACTGTCGTTGAAAAAATAAAAGTTGCAGCAAAGAGAAATGGTCAACAGCAAAATGTACTCGAATAAATATCATGCCGGGAAGTGTACATGATGCCCAGAGCAAGTCGTATACGACGGTAAGGGTATTGTTGTCGTCAGTGTCAACCCGTTGGTCAGTTGGTGGGTCAGCTCTGGTGCTGCATCACCTGCTCTTCACTAAGGACACCATGGGATCTTTAACATCCACCAACTAGTGCTGACAGACGGGACACCAGTTTAACATCAATCCGAGGGACAACACACGCATTGATTTCTCGCGTTGCTTGCGAGACGCCAGAATGATAGTTTGTAGCTGGGTTGGGATTCGAACCCAGGCTAGACAGCTCAGAGGTGAGTGTACATGTACCTCTTGGCCAAAGAGTGAAGGACAATCTTCAACCTCGCTCATATATACACAGCTCATCCAAAACTTTACATGACCAAGATAATGACAAGGGTCCCAGTCTACGAGAGACCAACATGCTTGCATTGTTTTTTGAATCCAGGTGTATATAATTAGTTTGAAAACAATTTTATCATTACACTAGTATGGATGGGCTCGCTACGCTCATCTCTCCACACATCATTGCAGAGATTGACGTCACAGATTTGCTGTGTTGTCATGATTTCCACCAATCATAATAAACATTTATTTTTGGACAAATTTATTACTTGCAAAATCGAAGATTTTTTTCAAGTACATTGTTCAGTCGATTTTGTTATTTTGTCTGTTTGTCTGTCTTTGTCTGTCAATCGCCTACAGGTCACAATTCTAAACTGATCGTCATGAAGCTTTACTAAGTAGTTGAGGTAGTTTCAACTGAGAAGCCTATTGATTTTGAGGTCGAAGGTCATCTTGAGGTCAAATTTCTAAAATCGTCATTTTTCATCTGATTGACTTAAAATTTGAACAAGATTTGCATATTGTGTCACTGAATTGGGAAAGCAACTATTTTGCGGTCAAAGGTCATCTCAAGGTCAAACTTCTAAAATCGTCAAATTTCATCTGAAAAATCATCAATTTTCATCTGATTAACCTAAAAATTAAGCAGCAATTGCATAGTGCATCACTGAATTTGGAAACCAACTATTTTTGAGGTCAAGAGGTCAAAAGTCAACTCAAGGTCAAACCTCTAAAATCATCAACTTCAATCAAAAAAATAATCAATTCGCATCCAATGGACCTGAGCTTTGAGTAAGATTGTCAATTTTAATATTAATGAAATGGACAATTTGATGTATCCATGGCAACCTTTTGGAGAGGCGGGGGGTTGGGGGTGAGTTTTGTAAGTATCTTGCTCTGCATGACATCTTTGTTTTGTTGTTCTGTCTCTTTGTTTGTCAATCACCCACCAGTCACAATTTTAAACTGATCTTCACGAAACTTCACCAAGTCGTAGAGGTAGTCTCAAGTGCGAAGCCTTTTGATTTTGAAGTCAAATGTCATCTTGGAATCAAATTTCTAAAATCGTAATTTTTCATCCGATTGACTTAAAATTTGAACAACATTTGCATATTGCATCGCTGAATTGGGAAAGCAACTATTTTGAGGTCAAAGGTCAACTGGAGGTCAAACTTATAAAATCGTCAATTTACATCCAATTAACTTGAAAGTTGAACAGGATTTGCATATTGTGTCACTGAATTGGGAAAGCAACTATTTTTGAGGTCAAAAGGTCAACTCACGGTCAAACTTCTAAAATCATCAATTTCAATCTGAAAAATAAAAAATTCTCATCCAATTGACCTGAGCTTTGATTAAGATTTAGCAATTTTAATCTTAATGAAATGGACAACTTGATCTATCCATGGCAACCTTTGGAGATCTTGCAAGTATTGTGTTCTGCATGACATCTTTTTCTTGTCTGTTTGTCAATCACCTGCTGGTCACAATTACAAACCAATCGTCATGAAACTTTACCAAGTTGTAGAAGTAGTCTCAACTGAGGGGGTCTATTGATTTTGAGATGAAAAGTCAAAGGTCACCTTGAGGTCAAATTTCTAAAACGTCATTTTTCATCCGATTGACTTGAAAATTAAACAGCAATTGCATAGTCCATCATTGAATTGGGAAAATAACTACTTTTGAGGTCAAAATGTCAAAGTTCAACTCAAGGTCAAACTTCTAAAATCATCAATTTCAATCTGAAATATAATCAATATTCATCTGATTGACCTGAGCTTTGATTAAGATTGTCAATTTAAATCTTAATGAAATGGACAATTTGATGTATCCATATATATATATATATATATATATATATATATATATATATATATATATATATATATATATATATATATATATATATATATATTTACTTGGTTCTTTGAAATGACGATGCACGTATACCTGAGATGAATATTTGGTGAAGTGAGCTGAGATGACAACCTTTTTTCAACAAACTCTTTTCACCCTTTAGTGTTACATCTTTCGATGAGCAGTAAAAAACGTGACTCCTCTGATTTTTACCGATCATGGCAAGGTCTTAATTGACAGTTATTTTTCACACTTGATACTATACTTGACCTCTTGATACTATACTTGTAGGTTACCACCTCACCAAATATATTGGTATCTGGGTTGAAATCCGAAAGAAAATGGGCTTTTTATGAAGCATTGTAGAAATGGATCTACCTTTGCTGAGATCGCGGCAGGTGGCAGCTCGGATGTTTATCATTTATGAATTGTTAGAAAAAGAATGTTTAAAACCCTTATTTAGGTGCACCATGGTAAATAATGTCATCCTATAAAGTTTAGTGGCGATTAACCTCAGGAGCTCAGAGGAGTGGCATCACAAACAAACATTACAAATATATATATATATATATATATATATATATATATATATATATATATATATATATATATATATATATATATATATATATATATATATACTGTATATGTGCAATATCCTGACAAGATTATTGTATTGGTTTATTTAAAAGCTGATATTCAAAATCTGATTCCTTATTTTGATGATCAAAACTCATAGCTGAAGTAATTATGTCAAAATCTCAGGTTCAATTGGATAAAATTTCGGAAAAATTGATTTATTCCGAACCCAATATAATTAAATAATACACTCGCAGGAGTTTCGGTAAAATGGCTCCAAAATGTAGTTTTCTCACTCTTTTAAAGGTAATTATTGTATGTGTGATTTTATATTACACTGTCCAGGGACACCAGTTGCAATCTTTTTGGATTTGGATGATACTTTTATTCGATGTACATTTTGAATGCATAAATACAACATGGAATCACAGTTTGTTTACTCACAGTGCGTTAAGATACAACCTCGTCTGATAAAATCTTCTTGAGGTACACACCCTCACCTCTAAGCTGTCTCGGGAGGGGAGGGGAAGGGAATTTGGGGGAGAGAATGGTATTGAGGGAGAGACAGGGAGTGGGGGCGAGACAGGGGAGTGGGGGAGGGAGGGGAAGGAAAGCGAGAGAGGGAGAGAGGGGGGGTGAAGAGACGGAAGAGGGAGAGAGAGAGAGAGAGAGAGAGAGAGAGAGAGAGAGAGAGAGAGAGAGAGAGAGAGAGAGAGAGAGAGAGAGAGAGAGAGAGAGAGAGAGAGAGAGAGAGAGAGAGAGAGAGAGAGAGAGAGAGAGAGAGAGAGAGAGAGAGATAGGGAGAGAGGAGGGGAATACAGAGTATTCAGAGCAGGAGGAGGATGTTTCCTTCTTTATCCTTCCGAGCCATCCCATTCCTCCCTCCTTCATTGTTTGTCCAATTCTCCCTCTATTTTTCCTTCAACTTCACTGCTGGTGTCCCACCTTCACTACCATTCCTATTGTCCTGTTGCATCTTGATCGCTTTTGTGTTCTACCTCTTCCATGAGCCTGAGCTCGGTTTACAAAAAAGTCGTAGGTTGGCAACCATTGTACAGGATTCATGGGCCGAATGGTCTCTTTCTGCATTGAAGTTCCTTGGAAGGGAAGTCATCTATTATATCTTGTGAACCGTGGTGTTTGTTCGTGCGTTCGTCTGTCTCCCTTTTACGGCGACCACTTCTTGTGCTGCATTGAAAAGCTCAACATTCACTTTTCAAATGACGGGAGAACAGGCATGAATCATGTTGATGTTAAATTTTATTTCACGACAAAGATATTTTGCCCTCTTTTGAGACAAATCCAACCTCTACCACACTTGGTTCGACCACCATGTTGCGGTGGGCGGTAAAAGTAGCTCAGAATTTTCGCTCGGTGTGAAATCAAGAGTGCACCACAATTGACTTATTTTCAAAGTCCCTGAAATCTTATTTAAATTGATAGTTTATCTTAAACTTTTCCCGTCACTGGGGGCGGATACTTTCACTTGCTTTTCCCGTCACTTCGGACACGTACTCTTCCTGATATGTATATTTATATATGTATATATAGTGATACGGCTGTGGAAATTCGCAGAACACCATAAAGGTCCGTAGTTCAGTTAGATCGATAAGTCTGTGTTCAGTTAGATTTCCCCACCGTTGTTTAATGCGAATTATTCGTGTTCGCCGGGCTGTGACCCCTTGAAGTAGGTTTTTCTTTTTCTATCGTTATTTTGAACCAACGGCATCTCCACCACCATTACAACAACCAACGTCGCTCCCCTTAACCACAACACCAACCACAACCACACCTGCCTCTCAACAACCACACCATCCTCACCACTCTGCCAGCAACCGTCAACATCTCCATGCCACAAACATCGCCTCACCTTCGTTCCCGAAACGACGCCATCTTTGCGCCAGCAGCAGCGGGATGCGATCAAACAGCATCACTGCAGGGAGAGGCAAGGGTTCTCTCGCCGTGCAGTGCAAGTCTGGTGATTTCCACCACGTCCGCTTTGTGTGGAAGCTTCGTCTCGGAGAATCGGATCCAGAGGGCCGATGATTCTTACAACGTCCGCTTTCCACGCGGGGTCAAGGGTCAGAGAGCAAAGGCCAAATCTCGTCCCCCAGGCCCTATATAAGGGCGAGCAGAACGGAGCTTCGAGGAAGTCTGGAGGGGTCAGAGAGTGGCAGTCTGGAGGGGTCGCAGAGCCGAGTGGAGCCCGAAGTCTGGAGAGAGTCAGTCGGAGAAAGCCAAGGAGTTGCGTGGAGACCACAGCCGGGGAGAGTTTGCCAGCGTCAAGGCAGTCCGAGGTGATCGGACCTCGGCACGGTTCACGCATTGCTGATGAACGGACGGGGTCTTGTATCATTCGACTCTTATAGAGCATCAACTCTTATAGAGCATCAACTCTGAGAGAGCACTAAAAGACCCGATCGTTCCTCTCAACTGCGTTGCCGGCTGGGGCCCGGATCACCTCGCCTTGGCAAGGCCGCAATCAGGTGCGGCTGTCCTCGTGGCCGTGGGAAACGGACGTCACGACCTGCCCATCGTCGCAAGGCCGCAATCAGGCGCGGCTGTCCTAGTGGCCGTGGGAAATGGACGTCACGACCTGCCCATCGTCGCAAGGCCGCAATCAGGCGCGGCTATCCTGGTGGTCGAGGGGAGCAGATGTCGCGACCTGCCCATCGTCGCACCACGAGGGTGCGGGTAAGCCGCATCGGTCTCGCGGGCCCATTCGGTCAACCAAGGCTCACGCACTATAAAGGTCCACGGACCCTGCTGCCACTCTCGTCTATGAGAGTGGCCCTTTCCTTCCATTTGAGTGAATCTTGTGGCGCCGTGTCCTGACAAGTAAAAACTGCCTAAGTGACTGTACATTTATGAATTATATTTGTTCGTAGTGCTTTTCCTTTGCATACGTCACGTGATTGCTTTTTGTTTTGCCTGCATGATTGACTGTATATGTGTATGTGTAAAATAAATGTGCTTTGTTTGAATGTATCCCATTCGTAGCGTCCTCTTTCCCCTATTGAAAATTCTATCTTGCGTCGCGGAATAAATAGTGGGGTTTCAAACACCCGTTAAATAGAATCGGATCCGGCGAGGTCAGCGATAATACCTGCTCGGTTATCACTGCAGAACGGAATGGACCGCTTAAGCGGTTCGTGTCCCAAGCCGACCTGCGTCGATGTACGGCTGCCCAGTCGGCTTCCCGCGCAGGTACTTAGGTATATCGAATTGGGCGAGTGACCCTATCTTGCGCGGGTAGACAATTGGCTCGGCCGTGGTGGGATTGGAAACCCACCCGTGACTGGTTTCCGGCGTTAGCTCCGGAAAGTCACGACTGAATTGTCCGTCCGGTGGGCGACGCGGTTGCTATTAGTGGACAGCGGCTGATCGCACGCCGGCGGGCGCGAATTCATCACAATATATATATATATATATATATATATATATATATATATATATATATATATATATATATATATATATATATATATATATATATATATACATATACGTAGAAGTTCTATTTTCTGTCTGTCCATTGGTAGAATCGACCCCACTGGTAGTAACCCCATTATATTTCATGCCATTGGAATCCCCTTGCCCATCTTCACAAGGTGCAGGTACCTGTGCCAGTCCCTTATAAATGTTATACAAACACATCAATTCGATTTTTGCATGCATTTCAATAATTGTACGTGAGAAGCAAAATCGCGTTCTGCAATTTTTATGCTTCAAACACTAATGGGTGGAACAGTCCCTGGCTATCAAAGGACGCGTTTTTGTGTAAGCAGAGACATCAAAGAGAGGTTTAACAAGGGCCGATCAGTCATGTCTATTCATCATCAACTTCAGGCCTCAAATCTTGTCAGTGTTAACCGCAGAGAACATTTCTTACCTGAACCGAGTTTACAAGCCTCCACTTCTGAGAGGCCTTGACTTCTCTCATGCCTTTGCACAGGATGATGTGTGTTCATTTGGTTTGCTATTGGGCCTGCTTGAGAGACAGCACTGAATTCCTTACGCTTGACAGGCCTTTAAAAATTCTACATCAAAAGCTTAGTCATTTCAGCATTCCACGTGACCTTTCAACTTGGGTGTGGGTTGTTTCAACGGTGCCCATAGGTTGATGCCTGTCATTGTGTCGTTGCTTTAAAATAAATAATAATAAAAAATACAACAGTGCCTTGAAGCTGCTTTACTTGATCAATAGTTGTATATCTATAGGTCTCTGAATGATGAATTGATGCCACGGTAAGACCTCAACACTTACTGAATTTCCCCTGAGATTTGGTCAAACCTTGCATACAAGGAGATCAACCACTCCAGTTAAGAAAATCTACTTACGGAGCTAATAGCTACATGTACATCTGCTTATAGTTTTGTATACATGGGTCTAGGCTCATGGAGATGTTGAACAACAAAGGACTCAAGGTTTACAGATGACCAAAAGGAATGAGAAGAGGGGTGTACATAAAACGAGGAGGGGAGGGGAAGATAACACAAAATCGAGCAACAGTGGTTCAGAGATGAATATAATGGGAAATTTCAGCAAAACAAAACAGGATACACAGGGAGACAATTCCACAATCGGGAGAATAGGGGGGAGGGGAGTGAATGAATGGAAGTGGACTACGAGTCTCTTGGGAAAGATGAGTAGACGGGTTCTTGTGGAGCATGTGTGACCGATAGTTGATCGCAGAGGTATGAGAAGGCAGGAGGAGCAAGACCAGATGTGAGCTTGTCTTGTATAATGCATTGGCAGGATCACCGAGAGGAATGAACACTCACCTCTAAGCTGTTTGGCCTAGGTTCGAATCCCGACTCAGCTAGAAACTGTCATCCCGGTGTTTCACAGGCAGGGTGATTCATAAATGTGAGTGCCATCCCTCAGATGGACGTTAAAATGGGCGTCCTGTCTTGCTAGCATTAGTTGGTGGATGTTAAAGATCCCACGGTATCCTTTGCGAAGAGTAGGTGAACTGTTGCTGGCACCATGAACAAATTCTAAATTCATACCCTAACATACAGATGGCATTCAATGCATCAGCGACACAGAAACGTCCTCAACCAATTATGCTACCCCACAGTCATGAGCTGCAAACAAAAGAAGTAGCTTGTATAAAATAGAGCCCACCATTCATTTGGATTTCAGGTGAGCCGAATGTTGGACCTTTGCTCGAGATAGGACAGTAGTTCTCAGCTGTGCAGAGAGACATGTGTGCAATGTCTACGGCTGTGCAGTGGACACATTAGTATATAAAGGCCCTCCTGAAAAGTGGAATCTCAGACAGCATGTTATTTCGAACAGGTTATTATTCTGCATGTCCCCTCGATGAGACTGTGAAGCACAGATCGATGGATGACACGATGTAAACAGTAAAACTAGCTCGTGTTAACAGGCTTTCAGTAAATGATGACCTCCATGAGAATCACACCTGGTGCTCTCATTACCAAAGCATCAGGGTTCTATTATCAATCTGAAAGTTAATGGCATGATATGGTGTTACCACCTCAATTTGTTATGTAATTGCAAACTGAAATCTACAAATTGGTACCAACATTGCGATGGTTGTTCAAGGTAAGAAACGACTTCCATAACATAATAGAATCGCAACAACAGCAGTAGCAAGAGATCCCATTGCAGGGCCTAAAATCTGTCGGGGACGTCCTCTGAAAGAAAGGTGTGGATTCCAGAAAGAACCTCAAAAGCCACCAAATGTCCACGAATTATAAAACAGCAGTTCCACACCCAGCCCTCCAATGCTCAGATTGAACTAACCGCCTTCTGGTGGTATGTATATCTTCAGATCGTTCCACTGGAATTCCCATGAAAAGCAACTTAGAAATCTATAATTGAAAATTCAGATATCGTTCATAAACGCAAAAACACGAGACAAAGGGAGAAAAGGAGAATGGATTCTGGTTGTGACACAGGTTAGATACACGGGTTCTGGATCCATCTGGGTTAGATACACCTGGTTGGACTTTGCACACAAAGGGTTCAGCTATCACTGTCTTGCGGCGTTCAGATCACCATACCATGATCGTTCCGCGAATCTACGTCACAAAACCGACGTCCAATCTATCGCTTTGTCCTCTCAACTCTCAGAGCCTTGCCATGCCCTCTTTTGATATCGCTCTTAACTATTCCATGAGAATGACCATTAACTCATCCACAAATATTTGTGGCATTCTTCATTGGCCACCACCGACCTGGCCAATGACTTCATCCAATGCCTCAGCCTGTCACAGTGTGCCCAAGGTAAGTTTTTTTTTTTTTTACTTCAGCAACTCTGTTCCCTCATCCCTCATCTGATGCCTCAGTGGCAGAACAAAGTCTTTGAAAATTCACCCCTTTACTGACACCTCAGGACACCCTAATGTGCCATGAACCAGTGCCTGGAAGATGCATTGTCTGATTGCCCAACCTCACTCGGCATCACACAGTCTGAGCTCAAACAAGTGATTCAAAAGTCCTCGCAGATTGTTTCACATATCAAGTCTGCAAAACAAACCACGTTTCCATTCCGAAGAGTTTAAACAGGCCTGAAAACAGACAGATACTACACGTACACTGCACAGCAAGACTACTGTCTTGAAATATCGTGAAAACAAATGAAATAATATTGAATCCAAAGTTGGCAAATATAATATTTAATTTGTGATGCGACATCGCGCCCTGAGCTCACGGCAATATTAGGAGTTTGGGTTCTAGGCCTGGCACAAGTGGATTTCCTGTAAAAGCCCAGCTTGCTCATTAATGACCTTCAGGGTGTGGGTAATTTGCCTGCTTAGCTTGGTTTCGTTTATGTACAACACTCATAAAGTGATGCCTGGTGGTGGTTTAATGGTTAGGGTGGTGGGCTTGGGATCCTAGGATCCTGAGTTCAAATCCCAATCGGCTGTTGAATTAATACCAGGTGGGGTTGACTGCCTGTTATCCTTCCGAGGTCGGTAAAATGAATGCCAGCATGCTGGTATCCTGTGTCGGAGTGGCGACCCGTCTCGGATTGTGTCCAATAACCAAGGAGACTGCTGAGGCAGCACCAACGCTCTACACGGTGTGTGGTCCCAATGGATGGATATGCATAACTGACACTCAAAAGAAAAGAGTGCTTGGTAAAAAAAAAGAGTACTGACCTTCACATTACTATAAACATTTTATATTTTGCTCATGTATGAGATACATTTTTTGAATATTGAGCAAATTTTGTTTTGGAAGGTTTATTGTTTGGCCTTTCAGAGCAAAAAAACCCCAAGGTTTTAATGCATACAACATAGGGATGAGAAATGGCCCCAGTCCTGCCGATCACCTCTATTTTTTTGTTTTACGAGGGTTTGGTGTTTTACGAGGGTTACATACAGCTCCTGTATAAGAACATTTTTAGTGTACTTAAAGTTAACAATATTTTATGTCAGCCTTTCCCAGCTAGTAGAGGCATTCGTCAAGGCTGCCCTTTATCAGGCCTTCTCTATTCCCTCGCAATCGAGCTTTTGCTTTATTCGGTTGCGGGTACATCTTCATGGTTTTATTCCCCAACCAATGGCGAATCCAGTTTAAGTAATTGTCTTTGCGGATGATCTTTGTGCGGTTATCCATTCAGATGAGGATGTCTCTGACTTGGTACACTGTGTCCATGAATTCAGTTTGGCAAGCTCCACCAAAGTAAACTGGAAAAAGAGCAAAGCTCTCTATCTCGGTCCGCAAAACGGCGCCACTCCTCCGACCCTGCCCAAGCAACTTGAATGGGCATGGGATGGAATTTTTTTTTATCTCGGCATCTTCCTTGGCACTCAAAATTTCGTTTTAAAAAAACTGGGAATTTTTAATAAATAAAACTGAGAGGCGGCTACTAAAATGGAAGGGACTACTTCGTCAAATCTCATATCGGGGACAAACCCTTGTTATTAATAACCTTGCGGCGTCAATGCTTTGACATATTTTTACGGCACTACAACCCCCAGATTTCATTCTTTAAAAACTACAATCCATTTTTATTGACTTCATTTGGTGGGGGCTCCGGCCCGGTGTGCTAAGCCTGCTTATTGCCGAAGGAGGACAGGGGCTGGTTGCCGATACCAGCAAAGTGATGGCTTTTCGCCTCCTTTCCTTGCGCAGGGTGTTATACACGGATGTTTCTTGGAAAGCCTTCGCTCACTGCCTGCTTCAACAGGCAGGGATTCTCAGCTCTGATCAGGAACTCTTTCTCATGGACACCAAGAAAGTTGACATCACATCAGTGCCCCTGTTCTATAGAAGCATGCTGGAGGCGTGGCAGGCAGTCACCGTCCGCCGTGATGACGGTAGCTACTCTCTCAAAATGTTTTTAAACAAGCCCATTTTTCTAAACCCTCTTTCTAAAGGGGTTTGTGGTGATCGCAATTTTATGCAAAATTTTATTGATGCTGGATACACCAAGGTTAAACATTTTAGAACTCCTTTCCCTTTTAAATGGAAGCCAGCTGCTGAGGTCGCTGTGGCCACTGGAATTAGGTCCATTCGAGTCATAGGGAGAATTTTCTCTGCAATTCTACGCTTTTTCAAGCAGTCCGAGTTAAAATGGACTCCACACCTTCGCTCCAACAACCCTCTCCATCACTTTTATTTCACTTTCAAGGTTTTATCCCTTTGAACTCAATGGAAAAATGTACTGTTTATTTTTTGTGTATTAAAGCCCTTGTTCCTGAGAGACCTGGAAGAGGATTCTCTGTGTTACTCCATCCACTGCAATCCAATGGCTTGTTATGTACAAGACGCCCATTGCCAAGCACTCTGGAGACTTGCAGTGGTGGCTGGCGCACTACATTTTACCCTCAAATGTTTTCTCTCATCGCATATGTTCTAGTAACATGGAATTGTGTCCTTTCTGTGGTGTTACTGAAAACATTTTCCACATTTTTATTGAGTGCCCAAGGCTAGCCCCCCTTTTTTAGGGGGGGGGGCTAAAGAACAAGAACAGAACCCAGGCTTGTTCAGAACATCGGTTCAAGAACAAGAACCCAGGTTTGTTCTTGTATCTAATCATTTAATCCACCATGTTGTGTCATCACTTGTCCACAACCGTTTGAGATGTTGTGCTGCATGTTGTTGTAGGCCCTATCTATCTTATCACATGTACTCCGAGGGCTCGGCCTTGTTTTTACATTGTGCTTTTATCTTCGGTTTTAGTATCTCTTACCGATGCAAAAATGAGTGTCTTTTAGCAAATTATTTGTCTTCCGAGGCTAAACTCGCCATATACCTGTCAAGGAAGCATAGAATACAAAATACCGACAATCCTAATGATGATGTAGTTCATCTTTTTAAAGCCTTTGTCACATCACGTTTGCACTTTGAATTTCAACTCGGTGATTTTATGTTGTTTTCACAGAAGTGGTGTGTGAAGGAATCATTATGTGAACTTGTTGGTGGTGTCGTTCGAGTTAATTTATGATTTTGCCTTGTTGATGTACGAACTGTTCCCTCATTTTAACTTTGTATAATGTTTGCCTTTGGTTTATGATTTCCTTGTGCACAATGATTCCTGCAAATAAAGAGGAACAAAATGTCAAATCTCTCTGTCGTCTCTGTCTCTGTCTCTGTCTCTGGCTCTTTCTCCCCCCCCCCCTCCTTTCTCTCTCTCTTCCCATTATTTACTTTCCTGAGCTTGCATTTAAAGAAGAGAAACCAAGAAGCTGGCCAAGTTTTTGTGACTTGCTCAAAGATTCCATCTTATGTGGAATTTGTCAGTCGTGACTAGACGAGACAGGTGGTACACATGCTGGGTTATACTCTCAACAATCAATCAATGGATAGTTATTTGAGTAGTCTCGCACATGAGACGAATGCAAGCTCACCTTCTGGAACAAGCAGTTCTTCTTTATACAGCAAGTGGCTCCAGCAGTATCATTTCAGGGGTACAGCTTGCGTCGCTGATGCATTGCCCAATGCAGTTTGGAGCAGGAATTTGTCATTTATGAAGGAAGGATCATGCACACATTGATGTGTCACTGTTTCTCGCCTGGTCGACAATCAAACCCAGGTCAGACAGCTCAGAGACGAGTGGGCAGACTTCTACGCTATCCTTGGACAAGCAGTTGCTTTACAAAGACAGCATCTATCCCTATCGTGTCCAAATGGTCACAGATGTAGTTAAGGTGAGGCGACCAGTGACCGGCAATTGGTGGAGTGCATTCCTCCACCAGGCTGAACAATTTAGGTTTTATATCCCACTGATAAGCCGGGTTTGGATCCGGACCTGAACCAAAATCTAACCGGCTTGTTCTTGTATCTAATCAATTAATCTACCACGTTGTGTCATCACTTGTCCACAACCGTTTGAGATGTGCTGCATGTTGTTGTAGGCCCTATCTCTCAATGGTGATCGAATAATTAATTTAAAAAAAAAATTAAAACACTCATATCTAAATCCAGCTCCGGATCTTCACCAAAATCGAATCAGTTCGTCCTTGTCACACACCAAACCTGTCCACCAAGTTTCGTCCAAATCCGTCCACAACTGTTTGAGGTCTCCTGCTCACAGACAGACAGACAGACAGACCAGGGGTGAGAATGTAACCTCCGTCCTCCTTCGTTGGTAGAGACAGCAATACACACGAAATGTTAAAATTAAACACAGGAAACTAAATTTGCACACGCCATTGCTCTTCGAGGTTTGAACTGCGTTTTGTACAAGTCCTAAATGACCTCATAGATCAGACGGGGTAGGGGAGAGGGGCGACACCTCATTAGCAGCAAGGCAGATGCACAGGCCAACGATACATATACATCAGCTGGACGAAACAAAAAGGAGGATGAAAAGGTAAATGTGCTGTGGAAAGAATTATGCAGAGCGATGACATGCTGAAGGCCACCGAATATGGCAGAAAGCCCTTTCTTGAAAGCATCTGTGAGCCATTGGCCTCATTATAAACCAAAACTGGAATGTTAGGCCTTCGTAGAGAAAAGATGGAAAACAAAGGTTGCAAGGGATTGTTTATCAAAAGTAAAGTGAAAACCGACTGGTTTTTAGAACAAAATAAATGTGAAAGATGTAATGAAATTCCTCTCCCCCCTTCCCCCCGCTCCCCAACCCTCCCCCCCTCATTCCCCCTCTGCATTAAAAATTGTTTCAAGAACCAAATGTATTTGGACAGAAAGGAGATTTAAAGGGTTCTCATTCATTCAAAACAATTTCATTTTTAACAGGACGTTGATCCATACTTTGGCAACAAGCACAGCTTAAACCCTGTTTTAACCACCTTGACCAAATGTTTTCTGATGTTGTGAGCACAAGCCTGCCCCCATTGAACCTTCGACAGGCCGTCTTCCCTACAACCTTCTACAGGCCAGTCCCAATCTGTGAACAACATTGCTTTGCAGTCTTCCTTATTTTTAACATCAGTGCATTCTGTTGTCTTCCATTTCCTTTGAAAAGACTTCACAGTTCAATTTGGGAAAACCCACTACTACTACTACTACTACTACTACTACTACTACTACTACTACTACTACTACTACTACTACTACTACTACTACTACTACTGCTGCTGCTGCTACTGCTGCTACTACTACTACTACTACTACTACTACTACTGATGATGATGATGATGAAGGTCCTAATCGTTCCCAACTTGTTATGAGGCCGGCCAGGGATAGATTTGGTCCAGTCTTGTACGAAATGGCTGGGCAGGCCCGACGTTGACCAAAAGTGTCAGGAATTTATAATTTGTTCAGGATGCCGGTGATAGCTCGCCTCCAACTAGCATTAACCAACTAGCGTTCACGAAATCTCCATCGGATGTTTATTGGAAGATTTACTTCAAGTCTGGGTATGTTGTGCCAATTATTTTTGGTATACTGTATTGCACATAACATGATACCAACATGGAAGAGCAGAGAGAAACAAGAACTCGGGTGAAGACAGCGAGCATCTGAAAACATACACAGAGAACAAACAGAAAGCAAAGTCAAAGGGAAGTAGTCACCTGTATTATCCTGATAGGTAACTTGCTGACCTCTGAGCTGTCTGTTTTTGGATAACTATTGGGGAATATAAACAATCTAACCACAAACCACCTGTTGTGGTTTAATGCTCATACTGGTGCTACAACATGGAGCATGCTGTTTTGATTGAGAGGATATATATATATATATATATATATATATATATATATATATATATATATATATATATATATATATATATATATATATATATATATATGCAAAGGCTCGTGTAAGAGCTAACACACAACGTATAATAAGAAGGGGAGCAGGATACAGGAGGTATGGTAGAGCGAAGCAGAAAACAGTGGGGAATGGACACATGAGGAGATCTGTGGAAGGGAGCGGGATGGGACGAGGTACACGGGGTATACAAGATGGACACTCCAGGGACTTTCAGGCAGGGAATATGAAAGAGGTGGGTTTGTGGTGGATTAGCGGGGGTAGAAAAGATCGAGGATTTGGATGGGGGACGATAAGAGGTGGTGGTGAACAGCTGTTTTGAAGACCTGGAGGGAAGAATGGGATTGAATAGAATGAGGGAGTTTATTACAAAGGTGGGAGAAGAGGAATAAAAGAGTAAAGGTGAGCAATGATTCTTGATTTTGATAGTTTTACCAGAAGGGGGTTGCTGGGAAGGGGGGGGGGACATATCTCAAGGATTCCAGCTGTCTAATCTTTCTGAAGGGTGTAAGGGGCTGTAAAGCCCATTAACTTTGGTACGATGTCAAGATCCTTCCAGGTCTTTTGGTCTTCGGAGTTGAAAGGGTCTTGAGGATCATAAAGGGTTTTAATGGTCTTCGAAGTCTTAAAGGGTCTTTGGGTACTAAAGGGTCTTGAGGATCTCAAGGGTCAGAGGTCTTAAAGAGTCTTTGAGGTCTTGAAGGCTTAAAAAGGGTCTTGTTGGTCTTTGTGGGTCTTTAGGGTCTTAAAGTTCTTAATGGCTTTAAAGAGCCTTATGGGTCTTAAAAGATCTTATGGATATTTGGAGTCGAAAGGGTCTTTGGGGTCTCAAGGGTCTTTGGGGATTTAGGGGTCTTTGAAGGCTGAAGTGGACTCCTTGACCTCTGACACTTAAGCTGACAAGCCACAGATAAGTAACTCTTTGGCCCAACAGGTTGCTGAGCAACTGGGGATGCCAGTTAATGCAATCAAATCCAGCATGGTCCTCGCGCAAACAATTGCATTACCTGACTGGTGATTTAGCGTCCTGTTACAGTCTGTGACCTATCTTTTCTATTCTTACTCTCCCCCCCCCCCCCCCGCCCGATCGAGTCAGACCAAATGGCTCATCACAGGGAGAAAAAGCCTGTGATTGGCTGTGGGGCAAAAATGGAACCAGGTAGTTGATGCAGAGGAGGAGAGGGTGGCCATTTTGAGGAGAGCTCATTGCTGAGTCCTTTTTCGGGTTGGAGTTTCCTTTGGGGTCTGCAGTATCTTGATCTGCAGTATCTTTATCAGAAGGTTGTATTCGGTCGAACCCTTTTTGCATTATCTCTACCTTGCGGATTATATTGGGGCCTGCCCTGGGCCTACTGTTGGGGCCTGCCCTGGGCCTACTGTTGGGGCCTGCCCTGGGCCTACTGTTGGGGCCTGCCCTGGCTGCCTACCTTTGGGGCCTGCCCTGTCTGCCTACCGTTGGGGCCTGCCCTGGCTGCCTACCGTTGGGGCCTGCCCTGGCTGCCTACCATTGGGGCCTGCCCTATCTGCCTACCGTTGGGGCCTGCCCTGGCTGCCTACCATTGGGGCCTGTCCTGTCTGCCTACCGTTGGGGCCTGCCCTGGCTGCCTACCGTTGGGGGCTGCCCTGGCTGCCTACCGTTGGGGCCTGCCCTATCTGCCTACCGTTGGGGCCTGTCCTGGCTGCCTACCGTTGGGGCCTGTCCTGGCAGCCTACCGTTGGGGCCTGCCCTATCTGCCTACCGTTGGGGCCTGTCCTGGCTGCCTACCGTTGGGGCCTGTCCTGGCAGCCTATCGTTGGGGCCTGTCCTGGCTGCCTACCGTTGGGGCCTGCCCTATCTGCCTACCGTTGGGGCCTGCCCTATCTGCCTACCGTTGGGGCCTGTCCTGGCAGCCTACCGTTGGGGCCTGTCCTGGCAGCCTACCGTTGGGGCCTGCCCTCTCTGCCTACTGTTGGGGCCAGCCCTATCTGCCGACCGTTGGGGCCTGTCCTGGCAGCCTACCGTTGGGGCCTGCCCTGACTGCTTCCTGTTGGGGCCAGCCCTGGCTGCCTACTCCTTCACCCTTCTGCTGGCCGAATTGGGTTCTTTCTCTTTCTTCTTTATTTCCTTCTTCATTATGTATTCATATATATTTCTGATGGTTACAATCCCTAAATAACAGTGGGTTGATCTAATTGGCTTGATGTACTTCAGGCCATAACAATCCCAACTGGGGAACTGCACTCTCGACTTCCTACCCTGTGTATTTAGTAAATAGGGCCGAGCAAAACCGTAGATAGGTCTGTTAAGCTCGTGGAGCGACTCAATAAGGCACAACTTCCCCTCCTTATGACGTACGTTATGTCGAACCATTGATGGAAAAAGACAATCGAGCAGTTTGGAAACAGTGTACTGAGGATCTTCTTCTTCTTTCGGCTGCTCCCATTAGGGGTCGCCACAGCGGATCATCCGTATGATCCGCATCGTGATTTGGCACAGGTTTTACGCCGGATGCCCTTCCTGACGCAACCCTGGTCATCTCTTACGACACAGGGATATGGTACACCTATTTTTAACCGGGGTATACACCGGCCCAGTACACTGGTACTCATTTTGCCGACCTCAGAAGGATGACAGGCTGAGTCAACCCCCTGGTGTATTAATTCAGTGGCCCAACGGGGCTTGAACTCAGGACCTTTTGGATCCCAAGCCACTGCCCTAACCACTGCGCCAACACCAGGCTTAAACGGTGTACTGAGGATACAGGCAAATATTTACAAGCCCAACATCACAAAGAAATGCAATTATCCTTTAACCACCGAAGAATCCCTTGGACATTCTTGGCTTGTCTAAAAAAAAAAAGACAGGCTCACCACACTCGCTCGGAAATTAGAGAGAAAGAGGGAGAGAAAGGAAGAAGATTGAAGCGTGGTTGTGGCCTCTCATTCACCTAATGGAAACTGGCAGGCTTAGGTGGTTCCAAAGTGGAGGGAAAGGAAAGGAATGTGGGGGTGTGGGGTGTCAGTGTGGTGTTTTGGGAGAGGTGTGTGTCAGTATGGAGCCACTGTGCCCCAAGGATTGTGCTGCCGTTCGCTCTCATGGTCTCATCCCAACGCAATGAGTCTCGCTCCATTCTCAGACAGGCAGGAAGGCAGGCAGTTCAGGGTCTCGGCTCAATCCTTGGTGCGTCAGACCATGTCCCCAATCCAAAGCCATGATCTTTTCTACCCTCGTTAACCGCCCCCTCACCACACCCCAAGCCCTTCTTCCAAACATCCAGTTTCCACTCCTGAGAGTTTCCTTCTGTATCCATCTTGTCCACCCCATGCACCCTCTCTTGCCCCCCCCAATTTCCCTCCCACCACACCCATTGTTTGTCCAAATCTGCCTTTATGTTGCCATTCAACTCTGCTGTTGTCTCTGTCTCTGTCTTCTGTTCCTTTTGTCTTATTGCATCCTGATCCATTTGGTATACTCGTCCTAACTCTTCCACGAACCTAGACTATGTAAACAAACAAACACAATAGACAGTGTGTTTGTGTCAGACGATGCTTGTTGGTTACAAATCGTGCAGCAAAGGCTGTGATGAGACACGAGTTAAGTTATACTTACTGTCCACAGTTAGGTGGTCTAACCATTCGTATACATACATACATACATACATACATACATACATACATACATACATACATACATACACGCAACCAGGGCATGTGCCCAAGGGCTCATCCAGGATGAAGCCAAGCCATGTCGGCCCAAGCCTTCTGCAGACGTATTATCCAGTATTCACAATCGTCATGCCTTCCATTTCTGTTTTCCCTTCAGTATAAAACAAGGATTATCAAATATATATCCAAAGATTGCAGCCGATAGCAGTCACGGGCCTTGAGAAGGCCATAGCATGTTTAGGCCTGAGGCCTCGAACAACTTATTTTCCCGAGGCGATCGTGTTGTTGTTCAGGTAATGTTGAGGCAATATTTATTTTTCTGGATGCGAACTTGTCCATTGGTTGTCATCAAAGCCCAGAAAAACGCTCCTGAAATTATGTATTATATCCAATAATTTAACTCGTGGAGCCTGCAATGTTCTTAAGGCAACAATTCAAATAGACGATTGAATAGGGATGCCACAGAATAAGAAGAGAGAGTTTGGGGTTCCATCAATGAAAAAGATTGAAAACCACTGCTTTACGTCATCGTTCATGTCAGGAAGGGCCACCCATGTGTGGGTGTCAGAAAGGGTCCTCCGACACTGCACGCACGTACATACAGTTTAATGAAAGTCATCAAGCCTCCAGGAGCAATTTGTAAAAAAAAATTCAATGCTAATGCAAAGCTTAGCTTATTGTTAAGTTCTCGTTGAATCCAATAACTCCATAGTTGATTTAGTGTGTACAACTGTGCCTGCTGTAATGCATAAGATTCCACTTAAATCTGTTACTATCTGCCTCCACAGTCACTCGTGATCGGCAACATGCACATGTATCCTCACGATGGCGATGTTTCCTAAAAACAAGTTCTTCAGTGGTTTCTTTTTCAATGAGACTGCCACGAGAGTTCGGAGGTGGCCTACGTGGCTTTGGGCGGTCTATTCTAGGATCCCACCCCAACTATAAACTGGCCTACTCTGGTGCTTCTCAGGTCAGTAAGTTTCCTTTATCTCATCACCGACATTTCACGTCGGGATACAAACGTACTGATGGCCTTTTGTAGGAAATGATATATTGTGACGTCATCATTTTGCGAATTATGTTTGAACTTGTTCACTGTTCCATTTCTGATATTTATTTAATCTACGTATTTATGTTTTCTTTAATTAGTTGATTCGGTTAGATAGGGCAATGTTCTTGTCGTCTCTGGTGGCAAGGATGGCATAAACTATGAGGACAAGTCTACCTTTTTCAACCTTTCGTCACCCACAACTTTGCATGCACAGTCCACTTTACCTGTACGTGCAGGTTCATGCTGTCCTCGGAAAAAAAAGATGTCATTGACTGTTATAAGCAGTCTCAGCATAATGAGGAAAGGGGGAATGGGGACGATTTAACAGTAGGTTGAAAATGGCACAATCCCTCCTACATATGAAAGTATCAGTGTCGATGATGGTTACCTTGTTTGCAATGAGCCAGAGTGTCTGCAATGGTAAAATGAAGGGCAAGTCATCATCAAGCTGTGGATGTAACTCAAAAGGGGAGATGAGAAGCTTGTAAAGTTTAACTACTTCTACAACACGAGCTCAAATCAACTCGTCCAATTCAAGACAACCCATACCGATCTCCACGATTCTTTTACCAGGTCAAGGTCATACGCTGATTGAGCTTTCAGTCAATAGTCGTGTAAAACATCCAGATGATGCACAAGCAACTCAGTACAGCTGAAGTGGAGTAAAGAAGCCAAAGCTTTAACTGTAAACAAGAGCGAGAATTGCTTTGCAATCATTGTCCCCTACCGTTGTGATATTCTCTAAGACTCAAAGGGGCATAACTCTGTGAAAAAGTGACGACATGCCCTGAAAATCGAACTTGTTCTGCAACTTATCATAATAAAGCCATGCACCAAGTTTCAGTTCAACGTGTTGAAAGGTATGGGGAAAAAAAGTTTGGAAAATCACAGGTGGTAGCTGGTCACAGGAAGAACTTGTACAACTTACTAGCAGTACAACTGGGAGCAAATGGGAGAGAGGAACAAGTTCAGAGGTTTATTTAATTTCATGGTTCCATGTATGGACTGCTAATGTGGGGAGGGAAACACCCTACAAAGCACGTGACCTCTCTTGCACGGAAGCACCTGTTCAAGGTAATTGTGGTGACATGATAATTCCATTTTTTTTTCTTCCTATTGTGTTTTGGGTCATTTGATCACTCTGGAAGGACAGATTAATGTTGTAGTTTACTTTGGCATCAATCTGAATGAAGCCCCATCCATCAATGCTGTACATTTACCCCCACTGGAAATTATTGGTTGCTTGATGATGAATACATGGGCACCGAACATTAACATCATGCTTGTGTGTAAATGGTTCAAGAAGCATGATGCAACACTTAGGGCATCTTACAAAAACTGTCACAAACCCTCGATCACAAATCAATTTTTTAGGCTTTCTTGTAATCTTTTTCATGACGAGACACGATGAGGATTTACCAAAATAAGCAACTTAAGGAGAAAACACAATGGCAGAAGAGGTTTATTTTTCTTTCTGAAGGAGAAAAAAATGTGCACAAGCTTCTCATACCCTGCAACCAAGAAATAAATGTTGAAATCACATCAAAAGGTACAATGTTAATTCGATTACTTAAAAGGGGAGAATCAAAGTAGGACAAGCAAGACAGGATTGAAAACAAGAAAAAGAGCAGAGATTGCAAACCCTCACCATAACTTATTTTGAGTAGTGTATTTTTTTATAGGTTTTAGGGTAAACACAATATGGCTGCCAAACCATGTGACCGATGACGTTATATGTGTGACCCTTATGTTCCTCAGGGATATGCGGTCAGATGTGTAAAGTTTTGCCTCAATTTGTTCAGCCATTTCAGAGAAGAAGATTTTCTGACAGTTTAAAAAAAAACAAAAAACAATATGGCTGCTGAATCACGTGACCGATGACGTCATTATTTTTATTATTATTAATATTATTTTCTGAGGTCCATTTTATCCTGAGCTGACTGTCAAAAATTTTCATTCTGATCAGATGTGGCGTTCTTTACATGTAATTATGACGTCATAACGAGGGCACCTATGATGTCATAAAAAAATCACTCATTCCCCATGAGGTTATCACTGGCCATGTGCGAAGGTTCAATTTTTTTCCTTGGTGCGGTTTCAGAGATAGAGAGGTCCAAAGTTTTTTTCAAATACGGCTGCCACAACGCGTGACCTATGACGTCATAATTATCATGACAACATTCCACATGATTAGTCGTTCCAATGGGGAAAAATTCGTCCCAATCCGACAAGCGATTGTGGAGAAAAACACGAAAGTTCTATGCAGACAGACAAGCGGACCCAAACGCAATACCCTCTCCGAATCCTTCGGCGAGAGTAATAAGGAATTGCAGAATAAATCAATCCAATAAATATTTTCAGGTGTTTGTTTGGGTGTTTGTTTGGGTGTTTGTACATTATTCTTGCATGGCCCAACCGTAGCACCTTGAGGCCCCAAATTTTGGCTTTAGCTACTTCAGAATAAATTGAAAGTTTGAAGCTACCACATGTTCACCTTGTCATCAGTTTTGAGGCCCCAGATGCTGCTACAAAGTGTATATTGGGATGTTGGATCAGGCAGTGCTGCCGCCGGCCTGTGGGCAAAAGGTAACCACCATGAGACCAACAACTTTACAGCTTTTCAATGTCCAACACGTCCCAAAGTCATTCATAAACTTTACAGATACAATACCTTCTTGGTGCCTGGTTACAAGCATTCATCGAGCAACATCTGGTGCTGAAAACATCAAACCCATGGTCCTTTCAGTGCCCTGGAGAAACAGTTACAACTGCTGGTGGAAGAAGACGCTGGTGCGTCTATAAGGGGGAAAAGGGGAAAATGGGGAACTGGATAAACGAACTCTAAAAATGAGGTAGCAAGTGTGGGCCCAGTGACAGATCCTCATGAACTCTGGTAATCCAGGTTGCACAGCAAATGTTCTATAAACCATTAATAGCAAAATCTAAGAATATGGTCCTGAACAAACAAAATGCCAACCATATGTGCTGGCACGTACTGTTGTGGACAGAAAGGCCATAGGCGTGGCGCAATTTTCACAAATACCTTAAAAATGGCTGCTGCTGGCATTGGGGGAAGACGGAGCATGTTTGGCATGAAATTTAACAGTGTACCTGTGATCGAGATCCTCTTCTTTCAACCAATTGTGTGAATTTGCAATAACATCATGAGTCCGACAGTTGGTGCAGAGGGAGTAAACTAATCATTGATCCGTCTAGTGGAGGTTTGATTCCTGAGTTGACGATAAGCTGGCAGTTTGGTGTTTCGCATGAAGGGTATCACATCACAAGGTGCACCGCAGCTCGGATGGATTGTAAGCTGGGTGGCCCCTTTAGCATCAGTCGCTGAACCTTAAAGATCCCAGGTTGTCTTGCGTGAATATTATGCGAGTTATCACTGGCACCATGAACAAATCACAAATTTTCACCCAAATTATCTCCAGTTGAATGTCAGCCGTGACAAGCCGGCCCATGCTCCATGAACCACCCGATCATTTAATGAGACATTGGTTCAACAAAGAAGAGAAAGAAGTTGATCAAAGTTGTTGTTTTTTGTTCTCCCATTTACAGTACATGTCTCTCAAGCTACCCTGTTGAATCTATTGTTATACCTGATTAACCCGATGACTCCATGGAAGTTGAACGTCACGCAAAAAATTGCAGATATTGTTGATGAAACGTAAGAACAACTTGTAGTTTGGAAAGTTCATACCCAAGAAGAAAAAAAACCACGAGAACTCCTCTTGCCTCCTCCCATGCCACCACACCTCCCTGCCAACCTTCCTCCATCATCCCTCCTTATCCTTCTATTCTCTCCCCTCCCCTCTCCTCCTCTACAGAGGGTATTTAACACACAGCACACGGTGTCTGCATATCCCCTGATGAAGACCACTCGGTGTTCAAAACGTTTGACCTCAGCCAAACTCCAAGGTGATAGCTCTAGTTCCCAAGACCTTTCAGTCCTTCTGTGCAAGTGAAGCTGGACTTGGTTGGGTCCAAAATTTGCATATATTGTTACTTTGATGCCCCATGAACATCTGCTTCTTCTTTTCCCGAATGCAGCACAAGGTTGCGGGGTAGCATCATTGGCTGAGGGCGAGGCTGTGCCGCTGATGCAATGCCCTCTGTAGGTTTGGGCAGGATTTTGGAATTTGGCCATGGTGTCGGCGATAGCTCGCTTCCTATTCGCGAAGGCCACCATGAGATGTTTTACATGCACCAACTAATTCTGACAGCCGGGGCACCGAGTTTAAGGTCCTTCAGAGGGATGGCACACACATTGATTAATCACCCTGCCTGTGAAACCCCGGGATGACAGTTCATAGCCAGGCCGAGATTCAAACCCAGCCTCATCAACTCAGAGGCGAGTCGTGCGTACCTCTAGAGTCCAGGCAATCCTGCCAGGCCAGCATCTGCTGAAATCAGCAGAGGAACATAATAAGCCGGCATCGATTAGGCTTTGTCATTTTGCGCTTGTTTGCGCATATCAGAAGGAAAAACACAAGAAGTGTGCAGTTTTTAAATAATAGCTCAGTAAAAGTGCACGAGAGATAAACAGAATGTTTGCACATGACGTGTGAATTGTGGCTGATATGTAAATTTATTCTCTTCTTCTGATCAAATTTACATTTGGGCCACTTGATCAAACAAAGGAGAAAAAGAAAAAAAACAAACCTGCCTCCTTCAGTCACGATGGCCCAGAGGAGTCTCCGGAACGCTCGCCATATCGGCTTAAGTAGCAAAATGCAATTCTGGTTAAAATGGAAAGTGGAAAATGCAGACTTATCAAGACCACTTATTTTCATTTTTTTGATAATTTTACACTGCCTAGCTGTTCCTAACTCCTTTTCTCTGTCATGAGCTATAATCTCTCCGGCCTACCATCTCCAAGTCATTTTGCCTTTGGTATTGGCTCTGCCTTTATCAGGCTTAAACAGATCGGCACATCGCTTGCATGATTGCTAGCTCTCCTTTTGCCATTGTTGCAGCGTACACAATCCAAGAGCTTTTAAAATGGTCAACGATGGGTCGTCCGATTATTTCTCATCCGCTCTTTATGCGAGCAATGGCAAGAGGTACACCGTCCGGGTCGTCCGCCAAGCCGGCACAGTATGACGGAGTACACCAGACACCGTACTGCACTTGCCGTCACAGTCACAATGACCCACGATTGACAATGCGTGAGTGGGAAAGTCAACACTTTTGAATTGGACGAAGAGCGAGCAGGGCCAACCCGATGAATGGAGGCCCGGCCTTTGTGTTATGTTTGCCTCCCGTTTCAATGGAATGCCAGTTACCTGGACAAGGCCTCGATTAAAAAGCTTCGGCCCTGGAAACAGGACCATCCTGGAGACCTGAAGTTTGAGCACCAGTGAGTAAAACAAAAAGTGACAAAAGAGAATGGTCTTTGACACCTAGGGGACTCTTGTCCTGATCAAATAGACCAAAATGGAGCTCATTTCATACATGCCACCACACCATTGTATAAGATTTGCAGTACTTAGTTAAAAAAAAAACAACTTACATTGGTCAAGCCTGTAAAGACTAACAATGTTTTGATAGTCCTTTAACAATTTGTACATCTTTATACAATGTCTAGAAATGAAACACAATTGCCTTGAGGTGTCAGCCCAAAAATGGCGCTCATGATTTTGGGTCCTTGACATTGGATCCATGATGTTGTTGTATTTGTAATGTTACTGGTTACTTACCAATGGCACTTACTTACCAAAGTAACTTACTGGTTACTTAATGGACAAGTTACTTGTCTGGACAAAAAGTTACTTGACAAGTTACTTGTCTGTTATGGTTAAAATGGACAAAAAACAAGTTACTGGAGATAAAATTATTTTTTGTTGTAACCTAGAAAAATTCAAGGTGGTCTAAAAGTGAGTTTATTGAGACTTATGACCAAAAATAGTCAGGTTACCGAAAACAAGGTGCAATCAATATTTTGAAAACCAGCAGGGACTAGTGGAACATCCTCAAAATGTAAAATGTGACTTCAAGTCCTCAACTCCCCCCCTCACAAACCCCAAGCCCTCACCCTCCCCCACCCACCCCTACGGCATCAATCCCCTACCGACTGCAAGCCTTCAATCTAACCTCCTCCACACCACAACTCATCAACCATTCTCCCCCTCCCACTAAAAGTCTTCAATCCCACCACCCACAAGCCTCAACCTCCCCTCCCAACTCTGTTCCATCTTTCCCCCCCTAATCCCAAGTACTCACACTCCCCCTCCCAACCCGAAGGCATAAATCCCCTCCCCACTTCAAGCCTTCAAACCTTCTCCCCACAAGATATATGTGGAAAAGATATTTGACCATGAGTAGGTCATGGCCCGTCACGGTCGCCTGTCCAACTCACAATCCCACGAGATATACAGAAAACATATGTGACCATGAGCAAGTTAATTGTACCAAGAAATGACCCAAGAAACAATTATCTTCTTCCTGATACATATATATATATATATATATATATATATATATATATATATATATATATATATATATATATATATATATATATATATATATATATATATATATATATATATATATACACACACACATCGTTGAAAGTAAATAATGACCTTAGACAAAGACCTTTATAATAACATGGCCAGGGTTTGAGTCCTACTTGAGAGAATACCACATAAATATTTGAGCGGTGTATAAGGCAACAGACTGCTGCCTCGATTGCTGAGGCCTATTTTCACAAAGCTCATGACATTTATCGGCATCCTTTTAACTGTCGCTTCGGTCGTTTTACAATGAAGGGAAAACTTATAGGGAGGTCATGGCGATTGTGAATATGACCACTCTGAAGATGTCTGATTTTGCAGAGCAGTAAGCCCCAACATGGTGACCGTATGATTTTTAAAAATATATTTGTGGGTGGAGTCAAGCGAACTGTCAAACCAATGAGTGGAACGGAATGTCACAGACAGGCAAACAGACAGACGGATGAACAAGCGTATTATATAGATTAATACCAAAAAACAAGATGGCCGCCAAACCATGTGACTTGTGACGTCATAAATTTTACTATGTATGCAGACATGATGGAAGATGATAGTTGCAAATTTTCACTTTCGGTTATGTGATTCCAGAGAAAACATTATTTAATATTTTTCTTGAATCCAACATGGCTGCCAAACCATGTGACCTATCAATTAGAAAATATCAAAAGGCACCAGTTCACCACTTGCTTGATATGGGTACCAAATTTCATAAATATATCTTGAGGGGATTTGTAGTTAATCTCCGGAAACGAAATGTGACGGACGGACGGACGGAACCCATTTCTATATCCTCCGCCAACTTCGTTGGTTGGCGGGGGATAATAAACAATCATGATCAATGACTGCTCAAAAAACATGCAATGAAGTTATTTGAATAAATAATAAATCCCACACTTTTTATCCGCAAAATAACTGTGTGCTGTGTTAATTAGGTAAGGTTTAAGACTAATTTCTCCCAGTATGCGATTGCCCCCTGTGACCTTTTCCGATGTTTTTGCATTTACAAGACCGGCGATAAAAAGGAATCACATCCTTAAAACAACAACAACTGAGCCGAATATTCCAGGCAGGCAAAAACCCCACCTCCAGGAATGACAACTCGCAAACCACACCCCCTGGGATGGATGATGGATGGACGTGAGGTCAGAAGGTTCGGGGGAGAGAAGTGTGTGTGAGGTACGTGATTGGAGGCAAAGGAATCTAGCTCGCTGGCTTCCCCTCAACACGGCGAAGAAGGCTCCATGATTCTCGTGCTCGTGCTGAAGCATGACCATCTCGAGACAAAGCTTATACTAAGTGCCAGAATAAAGAGAGGGATTTTTCATTTATTTTATCTTTTTCCTCTTGTCCGTTTCTGTAAGTGTGTGTTGAGGTGCCTCAACTTTAGGCTGTAAATTTCACGTTTCATGACCTCATGCTTCGATTTATTTTCATGATTGCGCTTTGATTTATTCCTCTTATGAATACTTGATTTATGTTCATTAAACCCCTATTTATTAATATTGCTTGTGTCTATCGATTCGTTGTGGATTTTAGCATCAACCGACCTGGACGGATAGTCAAACGATTTCCCTTGGAGGTGAACAGCCGAGTTCCTTCAAGATTAATGCACGTGCGGGACAGGAACGGCGAAGCACGTACCAGACACAATGACCAGGACAAAGGATAAGGGTTTACACTCGAACCCATCTTACACCATCCCTACCGTGAAGCATGGTGGTGGCAGAATCATGCTATGGGGATACTTTTGAGCAGCTAGGACTGGGAGACTTGAAAGGATAGACTGTAGAGGGAACAATGAATGGAGCCAAATACAGGAAAATCCTTGAGAAGAACCTGCTTCAGAGTGCAAAAGACCTTCGACTATGGTGAAGATTTCCGTTCCAACAGGACAATGACCCCAAGCATACAGCCAAACCAACACTGGAATGGCTTCAGAACAAGAACGTGAAAGTCCTTGAGTGGCCTAGCCAAAGCTAAGACTTGAATCCCATTGAGAATCTCTGGAAAGACTTGAAGATTGCTGTTCACCGACGCTCTCCATCCCACTTGACGGAGCTTGAGCAAATCTACAAGGAAGAATGGGCGAAAATCCCCAAATCCAGATGTGCAAAGCTGATACAGGCATACACTACCGAAGAAGACTCGAAGCTGTAATCACGATTAAAGGCGCTTCTACTGTGTATTGACTCAGGGGGTTTGAATACTTATTGACACAAAAATTTCAGCTTTTCATTTTTTATTAATTTGAAAAAAAAATTGAAAAACATGTTTTCACTTTGTCATTATGGGATATTTTGTGTAGATCAGTGACAAAATATTTATATTTAATCCTTTTTAAATTCAGGCCATAGCACAATATGCCTGGTGTTGTTTTAATGGTTAGGGTGGTGGGCTTGGGATCCTAGGATCCAGAGTTCAAATCCCCCTTTTCGCTGTTGAATTAATACCAGGTGGGGTTGACTGCCTGTCATCCTTCTGAGGTTGGAAAAATGAGTGCCAGCTTCCTGGTACCCTGTGTCAGAGTGGTGACCCGCCCAGGATTGTACCCAATCGCTAAGGAGACTGCTCGGGCAGCACCAACGCTCTGCACAGAGTATGGTCCCAATGGATGGAGGGATGTAACACAGCAACATGTGACAAAACACAAGAGGTGTGATTACTTTTTGAAGGCATTTTATACAAACGATAAAAGTTCCTGTACATCATTTACACCGATGAGAAATTAGAACAAACCCATCACTTTGTTTGGTGATATCAATATTTAGTGTTTTATGACCATGAAGTCGACATGAGAATGTCGACACGTGTATAAGACATGTCTCCAGAGGCTTGAAGAGGGCTGCAGTCAAAAGTCAGTCAACAGCTCAGTATCTGGTGCGACACCATTTTCGTTGACACACGCTTGGCAATGGCGCTTCATTGAGGACACAAGATGGTTGACGAAGGCTTGAAAGATGTCGTTCCGTATCTGTACCATTAAGGGCCTGCCTCGGTTGGGTCAACGTCACCGGCTGGTTTTGAAGATAGCACAATCGTCGTTACATTTCATCCCACACATGTTCTATGGGAGAAAGATCAAGTGAAACAGCTGCTGGCCAGGGAAGTGTTGTCTTCACCAAGCTAGGTGTGCATGTCAATGACGTAGCAACACAATCAGACGTAATAATGGTCATCGTGGTCATAATGTTATGCTCGCTCCCCAATTCCTGACAGTTCTGACACTGAATGGTCACAATCCAGGGATGCTGAAAGCTGCCAAACTTACTGTCTGTAATTTGTCTAAACGGTATGTAGTTTTTCAATCTCTACAAGACACTTAGTCACGTGAGACGTGAGTTACAATATCTATCTGTGCATTCCAGTTCAAGTATTGATCAATTGTAATTCCCAGAAATTTCGTGTATTCTTTCTTCTCCAATATGATTCAATCAACATTAAGTTCAGACTGTAAAATATTTCCGAAATAAATGGTAAATTAAAAAAAAAATTAGTTCGTTTTATTCAAGGGATAATTTGCTACTTCTGAAGCATGTGAAAATTTTTGGTAGTTCAGTAGTCAAGGTTTCAGGGAGTGATGCAAAATCAGAATGAGAATAGAATATTGTTATGTTTGTGAGAGGCGGGGCAAGTGGGAGGGGGGTGGGGGTTACATATTACCAAAGAGCAGATAGGAATGTATGGAGTAGCATGGTCCATGTATGAGTAGTGAGTCATCTTGATGTAATAAGTATGGAGATGTCAGCTTAAGGATGTCTTGTTTGTAAGTGCAGCATACAGGGGGTGGTGCATGGTACTAATTAGTTAGGGATTACGGTGAAGGAAATTGTGCCATATAACCTCCATGTAAACATCTACCAGGTTATAGGTTTCTCCCAAGGGGTGGAGCGTTGCCCGGAGAGAGGAGGGAGTAGCTGAATTGGGCAGTTGGGTGTGGGAGGACTGCATCAGTGACTGCATCTGGTGTGGGCACCTTAGTTTCCCTGAGGTTCATTTTATTCTCATTGTACACAATTATTTATTTTCGATTGCATGTCCCCCTTTCCTTCCCCACCATAACCCTCTGCCGGTCACTCATCCCCAAGTTATTGTTTGTGGTTTCGGGATTAAATCCGTTGGTTTTAAAATCTTTAAGGCTCTCGTGTCTCTCTTCACGACCCACATGCGCATTGTCCACCATTAATTTGGAACGTCTCCACAGGAATTAAACCAATTGGAACATCGCGGATTTTAACCTCCCGCCGTCGATGCAACAATACATTTGTGTCGTCAACGAATAAAATGAACTGAAGTATGGATGAAGCATTACAAATATAGTTGATGCATATCTATACTAGTGTGTGTGTGTGTGTGTGTGTGTGTGTGTGTGTGTGTGTGTGTGTGTGTGTGTGTGTGTGTGTGTGTGTGTGTGCGTGTGTGTGTGTCCTCCATAACTGTAAGAAAAACCATGAAACCTATCAGCCTGAAACTTTGCATGCAACTAAGAAAACTCTAAGGAAGTGCGTGACGGAAAATTAGGTGTTTGGGTTAATTAAAACATCTTTTGAAGATAATTAACAGCCTTATTTAATTATATCCTTTACCAGACACATCCTCGGTTACCACTATCGATGCGTTATTTAGGCATATCCAAGGTAACCTCGCTGGGGTATGATGCTGCCATGTTTTCTGGTCTGCTCAACCATGCCTTGACTTGGAACAGGCCGCAATTATTTTTTTAATAATTGAAAAAAAAAATCATCACTCATATCCTTGAATGCCTGTTCATGATAGCAATGAATCACTGTATACGTCGCTTTTGTAAGTACTATAGTTTGCAAATTGGGAGCTTGGAGCAATTTTATGCATGAAATGATGCAATTTTCCATGATCTTCTCTCGCAGACTGAATGATATCATCAAAATATTATTTCGGTTTTGAGGATCAGATATCGTCCGGCCTAAATAAGTGTTGAAATCTGTTGTGAATTCTGATAATTCAAAAAAATAACGAGTCTTACAACTAAGCTGATGTACCTATTTACTTTAAGCAAGCAAGACTATGGTCCCTCCTTCGCCATATATACACAAGAAAATGTGAAATTTAAAAAGTGTTAAACTTATCTTTTTCTACTGTTTGGAGAATTATATTGCGTGAACAAAATATTTACGAACATGCCAAAATTAACCAGCTTCATCGAGCTATATGATTTAATGCATTCACTGCTCGACCTCGCACCCTGTCACCCAGAGGGACTGCCCAGTCATAGTGTCTGCCGGATCTGTCTATATTTCCGGAGGTTTTGCGAGGTGCTCTACTCGAATCAAAGCAAATCTGGTGAAAAACGGACGTTTTAAAATAAAGTTATAACGCTTGTGCGGACCCCGAACCGATGTACCATGCGACGCGTGCACAGACGAGCAGGCAACATGGTGGATTATCTACAATGTTTATTTCATAGGCGATTAAACTTTGCGATGTCTCCAGGCTTGTTCTATGTTAAACAGCAACTCTTGTGCAGAAGTCATTATTTGAACAAATTTCATTTTATGAATGGTGAAGACTGGCTTTAAACTTAAAGGGATCCAATATGGTATACAACCACAGCCTGGCCAGCCGTTTCTGATCAACCATTTCATTGGAGTGCTTGCTTGAGTGCTAAAGCCAATTGCTGAGCACTCTACCGTGGATAGCGGTACAGTTCCTGTCCTGATCGGGATGAACAGTCGGCAGTTGCGACAACTACAAGAAAGAGGTACATGATTTACAAAGGTCACGTGTTTCTCTTTGTGAGTTTCAAAGTAAAATGTATTTCACAAGACCTGATTTCCAAGCCGTTTACCGAATTGATGTGTTTTCTAAATTACAGAACTATTGTATTTTTTCTCCCGTCACACGACGATTGCCAGCTGTTTATAAAGATTAATGTTTATCACATCTCGGTGAAACGTCGATAAATAATGCAACGTTCTTTTTATCATTTGTTGATTGAAATTCCCCCAAAACAAGGGTAAAAGGTACTTAAGGTTTTTGCGTTGTATGCAGTACGTACTGTCGTTGGTAATCACACTGACTCCAATCTGCCAATTCCTCAATCATTGCCGATATCGGCCAGGCACTAAAAGTGTGTGTGTGTGTGTGTGTGTGTGTGTGTGTGTGTGTGTGTGTGTGTGTGTGTGTGTGTGTGTGTGTGTGTGTGTGTTGTTTAAAAGCATAACATTTTCTCTCTGCAAACTCCCCTACCCCCACCCGCTTCTCTCTCTCTCTCTCTCTCTCTCTCTCTCTCTCTCTCTCTCTCTCTCTCTCTCTCTCTCTCTCTCTCTCTCTCTCTCTCTCTCTCTCTCTCTCTCTCTCTCTCTCTCTCTCTCTCTCTCCCACACTCTCTCTCCCACACTCTCTCTCTCCCTCCCTCTCTCTCTCTCTCTCCCACACTCTCTCTCTCCCACACTCTCTCTCTCTCCCACACTCTCTCTCTCTCCCACTCTCTCTCTCTCCCACTCTCTCTCTCTCACTCTCTCTCTCCCACTCTCTCTCTCTCCCACTCTCTCTCTCCCACTCTCTCTCTCCCACTCTCTCACTCTCTCTCTCTCCCACTCTCTCTCTCCCACTCTCTCTCTCTCTCTCTCTCTCTCTCTCTCTCTCTCTCTCTCTCTCTCCCTCTCTCTCCCACTCTCTCTCTCTCTCTCTCTCCCTCTCTCTCCCACTCTCTCTCTCTCTCTCTCTCTCTCTCTCTCTCTCCCACTCTCTCTCTCTCTCTCTCTCTCTCTCTCTCTCTCTCTCTCTCTCTCTCTCTCTCTCTCTCTCTCTCTCTCTCTCTCTCTCTCTCTCTCTCTCTCTCTCTCTCCCCCTCTCTCTCTCCCTCTCTCTCCCACTCTCTCTCTCCCCCTCTCTCTCTCGTACCATACTCTTTACAGAGTATGATCGGTGCCGCCAAAGCAGCTTCCTGAGCAAGGGCTATACTGGGTGGTTTACCTTTATTTTCACAGCAGCAATTTGGGCAGGAATTTCTTCATGGCAGGCAATGGCTTTCTATTCCCACTCTTCAAGAAGAACCCTGTGTGGTCTTTAACATCTACCAACGAATGCCAGCACACAGGAACCGGTAGAGCAGGTTGTGGGTCACCAAACATGTTCTGAAAATTTATCAATATGATTATATGTGCATTAAATAGTACGATGCAAACTATTGTGGTTGTCTAACTATTGGGAAAATTTATGAAATTTAACTCCGAAGTTGTTATTTCTCGAGGCTGTTGAATAAAACAGCCGCGTGCCCATATATGGATGGTGACGTCATGTTCTCCAAAACAAAGCAGATGCTCACTCGCTCATTGAAGAAGTGTCCAGTTCAGCAGGCCATTCTTTCGCTTTTTTGAGCTTGCAACTGTCTATACTATCCTTTATTATTTTGAATTATTGTAGAACAAAGTTATTTGGATATTTGTACATCATGCCTCAAACGTGTGTCATCATGTTTTGTGAAAATGGCTGGAAAACGGGTAATCGCTCCCACCGATTCCCGAAGGAATCAAACATTCGCCGACAGTGGAGAAGATTTGTACAAACAAAACGGGCGAATTTTCCCCCAAAGAAAATGGGTAAAGAGGACCCTTTGGATAGACTTGTCATTTGTGGTGCCCATTTCACAGCAGAGGATTACGAAGGCATAAACACATCCGATCACCACTCTGTGAATATGAGTTGTTGGTTGACAAGTTCTTCAGATACTGCTCTGTCACAGAATCAATTTTTGAGTTGAGTTGAGAAAAACCTTGAAATGTATTCTTAAAGAGTACATGGAAAAACACGTAAATAAACTTTTTGAAAAACACAAGCATGAAAAAATTTCTCAACAAATCAACTTATTGTTGATTAAATTACTTTTTTTTAACAGCATCAGCAAATTGGGCTTTTTCATTTCAATTGTAAAAAATTGATCAATTTTCCACTTTTTTTCTAAATTTGGTAGAATATTTCCCAATGAGGCTAAACATGTTTTGGTATTTATATGCCACAACAATCTCTTGAAAGTTGGGGTTTGTTCTAACTGTTCACTTTCGCTGGGGTCAAGCTCAGCTGTCAGAAAGACTTCAACGCCAAGGCTACGGTGTATAATATATTTGGGTCCATTATTGATTCATTCTATTTCTGACTCTTGAGTGACGAGAGGGTTAAAAAATATTATATCAAGTCACAGACGAATCAGACTTTACATTATTTTATGCATCGAACAAGAAAATGAAAATCTACAAACCAATCTGTCTGGTGGAGTCTGTCAATGTGAACTGCCGGACAGTCAGTCCTGCCACTTGTACACAAAATAGGCCGTTTTCTGGCACTTGCAAGTGGCTCAAATTTATATGGTCCAGGGACAGAAACTCCATAGTATAAATTCCCATCATCCTCAGACTCGTCCTCGGCAATATCGGAATGAAAACACTCAATTTCATCGTTGCTGAAATCACTCTCTGATTCGCATCTCGCCATTGTTCACACGCTGTTTCTGAATGTTCACGAAGTTATTGGAGAATGTGACGTCATAGCATCTTCGGTAAATTCTGGTCTGTTTTTCGATCACTGACAAAAGTTTTGACTCAAAAGTTAATTTTAGCATATTTTGAGTTTCAAATGTAAGAAAATAATTGCCCAAGGATTATTAATGTGATTACAACCTTCGAATCACGCGAAGTCATCAGCGACCCAAAACCTGCTCCTTAACATCGATCCGAGGGAAGACACACACACTGATGAATGTGGGTACCACTAGGCCACCCTTTTAGCCCAAAAGAGTATTTCTAAAGAGAATGTAATGGATAACCCACAATAAAGAAGAGAAGATGAAAATGAAAAACATCTCGAGTTGAAAAATAATGACACACATGGCTCAGAAAGGTTTAAGTTTGGGAATGTGATTTTTTTCTTCTTCTTGGATTCTGAAGATTATCCGGAAGTACACAGTGATTGAAGCACCACACATAACATCGGAATCACAATGTCAGCCTCTGAGCGCTGAGTACTATCATCTCCACAATGATGTTCATTTGCAGTGGAGCCAAGATCTAAAACACTTTCACCACCATATCATCGAGGACAATCTGCAGTGGAGATTGAACTACTAAGCTAATTGCAGGTGGAGAACGAAAAGGAATTTCAAAAGGTATTCTCTGCGAAAGGGAATTTCAGATTTCATAGTTGGTAAACATGGCTGACAAATCAATGCATAAACATCGTTTGCAGTGTCCATACCGAAAGCCCCAGACAGTAGGAATCCTCATGAGAGATGCCAATAGTCACCACCCCAGACTGGCAGGAAAGCCTAGAGGTATTCACACTCGCTTATGAACTGTCTCGCTTGGACTTGAACCTCGAACCAGTTATAAGCTGTCATCTTGTTGTTTCGCATGCAGGGCGATGTATCAATTTGTGTGCCATCCCTTGGAAGGATGCTAAGCTGGAGGACCCGTGTGCTGGCATTAGTTGGTGGAAGTTAGAGATCCCACTGTGTACTTCCCAAAGAGTAGACGAGCTATCGCAGCACCTTTAGGACTTGCAAATTCTTTCCCTCACTGACTGTGGGAAGGCAATTGCAAACCACCTGGCATAACCCTGGCCAAGAAAATGCTTCAGCAGCACCAACGCTCTGTCAAGAGTATGGTATTAGGGGGACGGTTTGGACCGCTGACCCCCAAAACTCAGTGCGGATGCTCTAACCATTACGCCACCGGGTCTGCATGGCTTATCATCAGTCACCACCAATTCATAGTTTGTCCTCACTGCAGGCATGAATTTGATTCCTATGGCTGCTCAGCGGAAGTTCTCACACTGCAACAGGATTGTTTCTTTGCAGTGGAAACTTCTCAGACTCGTCGTCAACACCCCCGATATTGTGTCAAGAATATGGTCCTCTACCACCACCACCAGCACCAAGACCAGCACCATGATCATTGGTGTTTGGTACAAAGAGGAAGAGCCTGTGAACCGAATGACTGATCGAGATGAAGAGTCCTTTTTACCGACATATATAAACTCAATATCATGATGAAATAGAGACCAAGGATACATGTAATACAGGACTACATTGTAAGTATTGTGTATCAGGTGCTTGCTCTCCTGTTTCCCACATCGATGTTGACCTTTTGCTCTCCACCCCCATTGCCATGCTCTTCCATGAGTCTCGACACCTGTATTAAAACAAAAGGTGATCACTTATTTTGTCAGCTACATTAGAAAAGGTCATGATATCGTATCTATAAAAAAAAAACGATTTATGCAAGGATGTGGGAAAATATTAACATTGAAAGAACCCTACAGTCTCAGTTTTGTCTGTTTTGCAATCTGAAGGCCTCTCTCTTGGGCTGCAGTCATGTATTCAAAAATCAAGCCATTTTGCAACGAGTCTTTTCACAGTCGATTGTTTCATATGTTTTGGCAGGGACATGATCACGCGTTGCTGAAGAAATATGTTGAAGCCACAGGCACTTTCTGATAGCAGCTTCTGTCGATGTCCCCATTGTTCCATTGTCATGACAAGCGATCAGCACGAAGCCAGGGAGGGTGATGCGCGACAAAGGTGAACATTCTTTCGGTGTCATGGAAGTCTCTTTCTGTCTTCATGCATGTCGCACACCTTTAATATCCATTTTTTTTGTCTACATCACAATACAAAGTGGCCTCTAATTGCACCAAAGCAAATTTGCTCAGCTCCAGTGTGTGATTGCAGCTTTCAAACAAGGTTGTTTTTTTTTCATGTACAGTGGAACCTTACGATGGCGAATCGGTCAGTGTCCAAGCCTTCAGTTCATTACAGAGAAGAGTTCGTGAGAGCAAATTGGAGATCCACAAACAGGAAGAAGTACTACACACTGGTAGAATTCTAACACAGGAAAGTGAGTGAGGACACAGGGAAAACAAAAATGAACATTCCCAACAATGCAGAGACTCTCCAGGATATAAAAATGACACTTGATCTGACTCTGAGAATGAACGATCCATTATACAGTCGATCTGCATCGTGCGGACAGACACAGAGACCGATTGCAATAACCTCTCCCTGTCCCACCCCTCATTCCCTTATGGGCTCGGCTAATGAAGTTTGTTAACCCAAATCAAGTCCATCCTAAAGGAGAAACACACCTGCCATAACAGAACAAGAACGGCACTCTTCGACGTAGCGATGTCGACCGATGTGCGTCCACCCACATTATTACATCGTTATAATATGTACTTGTACCAAGTTGGATTTACATCCCTTCAAATGTTCTCAAGTATCACATTTTACCTGACGTGACCTCTGACCTATTGATCCCGAAATCTAATCAGTTCATCTTCACATCATCATACATACTTGTTTGGTTTGTTTGCTTTGGTCAAAATCCAATCACTGGTTCACAAGTTAACGCAGTAACAGAATATATATATATATATATATATATATATATATATATATATATATATATATATATATATATATATATATATATATATATATATATATATATATATATATATATAATGACCTTTGACCATTGATCCCAAAATTTAATCAGTTCATCTTTAGTAAGAGCCTTTCAGTTACTTCGAACCAAGCCTGATTGAGAACCTTTCAGCCGTCCTTTAAGTTGTTGCGGTGACGAAAACCTATCACAGACGGACGCACGCATGCATGGACGGAGGGACGCACGCACAGATTGACAACCTGAAAACACAATGCCTCCGGCCACTCCGTCAGTGGAGACATAAAAACACCTGTCATGGAGGACCTGTGTGCTGCCATGAGTTGGTGTCGGCTCGCGATCCCACTGTGCGCTTTCCTGAAGAGTAGGCGAACTATCGCAGCACCGGAACAAATTGTAAATTCCTGCACCGACCGACAGTGAATGGAATGGAAAACCACTCAACATAACCCTTGTCAAGAAACTTCTTCGGCAGCACCAACGCTCTGTGAAGAGTACGGTACAGTTCATCATCCACCTGTCGGAGGACATGCTGAAGGGGGCATTATTGAGCAAATGACAAGGTCGAGGCCTACACGTAATCCTTGCAAACGGTCAATAATTTTGAGTCTTTCTTCAACAAACAAATCCATTTCCATTTTCGACGCATGACCACAGATCACCTGGACTACCGTTAACAGCGTGGCCTGTGCGGGTATACAATTTATGACCACCCACGATATGTAATCAGCTGTGATCAGTGACATCAATGACACGTGTTTGGCAGTTTGTATTTTTATTCAGTTGGGGACCCATGGGAGGCATCAACGTGTGTGCCGTCCCTCGAATGGACGTTAAACCGGGCGGCCCATCTGCCGGCATTTGTTGGTGGACATTAAATATCCCACAGTGTCCTTCACAAAGAGTCGGTGAGCCATCTCTGGCAGAATGAACACATAAATTCCTGTGCTGACTGCTAGCAAGGCAATGGTAAACCACCCAGGATAATCCTGACCTTAACCGTTGCCCAGGAACTGCTTTGGTAGCACGGTCTGGCTGTGGAGAGTATTGCACATTGATGTTGACGAGCTGTTCTGTCCTTGCATGTGGCAGCTTGGCTGCTGGGTAGCGATCATTTCTTGGAAGTGTGGCTGTGCCGCTGATGCTGTGCCCCTCTACCAGTACACTGGTACTCATTTCGCCGACCTCGGAAAGATGACAGGCTGAGTCGACCCCACCTGGTGTGAATTCAGCAACCAACAGGACTTCAACTCACGACCATCCATCCATACATTGGGACCATACTCTGTGCAGAGTGTTAGTGCTGCATAAGCAGTCTCATTGGCTATTGGGCACAATCCTGGCCAGGTCGCCACTCTGACACAGGATACCACCAATCTGGCACTCATTTTGCCGACCTCGGAAGGATGACAGGCAGTCAACCCCACTTGGTATTAATTCAACAGCTGAGGGGGATTTGAACTTAAGACCCTAAGATCCCAAACAAGCCACCATAACCACTAAGCCAATGCCAGGCTTATGTTGATGACGATAATAGGTCAGAGCAGGAATATGGAATTTGTTTAGGGTACAAAGACTGCTGTTCACGACCATCTCAAGTCATTCCCCATCCAAAAACATGATCTTTTCTCCACCCGTTGAACCACCCCCACCCCTCCCAAAAGTTTGCTTATGTATCCATCTTGTCCACCCCTTGCATTCTCCCTTACTCCTTCCTCAACGTTACCTGCATTCCTTGTTTGTCCATCACCATCCACTTTCTCCCTCTGTCCTGCTGTCCCCTTTGTTGTGTTGTGTCCTGATCTGTTCTATGTTCCAACTCTTCCACAAGCTTTGACATTGTATAAAAAAAAATTAATAATAAACTTTTTTCCCAGAAAGCAGGACACCACAGACACCAAAACTAAACACTTAATGCCTCTCTCCAGGAACCATTATAATAATAATAATAATAATAATAATAATAATAATAAATTAAATATTTGAGAA
>NC_140969.1:7015377-7070377 GCF_056783735.1 Eptatretus burgeri
CTCCCTTCTCGCACTCTTTACCTCCCAGAGTGTATCGTGACACATGGTGAAGCATCATTCTACCCCCCCCCATTCTTTGCTCTCCCCTCCTTGCTCCACCCCTTCCTCCCCCCTCCTCACTACCCCTTCTCTCCATCCTCTCTCTCGCTCCTCTCCCCCTCTCTCCCTTCCCTCCTCCTCTCCCCCCTCTTTCCCCTAATCTCTGAAGTCAGCCTTCCTGTATATACCTTAACAGTACCTGGGATATCATGTTCTATGAACTCTCTAGTTTCATGGACGTCTTCCATCCAAGATATAGTTTGGTTCAACTCTGTTTTACACTCCAGGATCTGATCGGATCAAGTCTATCGACTTCGGCCAATAAATCCTCGGTGAAGTAATAATTCAGTAATGAACCTCAGCAAAGCAAATCGGTTTATAAATGACAAACCTTTTTAGATACACTCGAAGCACTCTCTCAGAGGTGCGGTTTCCAGTTTTTGGATGCGCTTCTCTGATGGCCGTCTGATATTTGTTTTGCTTCATCAGTATTTATACATGAAAGTGCTCGGCAATAGCTGCCCTAAATAACAATAATGGCTGAATTGTGATGGCCAACAGAGTCTCTGAAATTGTATCGCGGACCCGAAGAAGGTCGTGATTCATAAATTATGCGGAACTACACTGTTCTCTTAGATGGCTCATAATCTCGTCCAATGTTGAATATTGTCGTGATTTGTGTGACTGTTGAGTGTCTGTGACCTTTTATAATAAACCCAATGTGATGGAAATCTCCCATCAGTGTTGCTTTATTTGTTTCCAGAGCTCAGCCGACTGGTATATCATTTTTACAGATTCTGCATTGCAGCTCGACTGAAGAGACCTTCCTTTATGAACATTTTTCTTTGCTTCAGAGAGAGAGAGAGAGAGAGAGAGAGAGAGAGAGAGAGAGAGAGAGAGGCTCTGCAGACTCCCTCTATAAATCACATCTTTATGTTGTTTGGCTTACTTGTGTTGTGATATGATTGACCCGCGGCACTACTGGCTCACATAACTATATAAATATATATGTGTATACTGTATATATATATATATATATATATATATATATATATATATATATATATATATATATATATATATATATATATATATATATATATATATATATATATATATATATATATATATATATATATATATATATATATATACATATATATATATATATATATATATATATATATATATATATATATACATATATATATATATATATATATATATATATATATATATATATATATATATATATATACATATATATATATATATATATATATATATATATATATATATATATATATATATATATATATATATATATATATATATATATATATATACCAGCAAAGGTACCCGGCATTGCCAGGTAATGCTGGATCCCTCCTTCCATCCTTTCCCTTCTTCCTCCCACTCCTTTCCCTCCCTCCCACTTCACACCCCTCCTTCCAGACTTCCACCCCTTCCCCTCCCTCCTCCCACCCCACCCTATCCCTCCGGACTCCCACCCCTTCCCCACGACAGTTGGTGGGTCGTGAGTTTTTAAGGAATGAATTGTGAGAAAACGACTCTTTAAAACTCGTAGTTAGGTGTATCGTGGTAAAAAAATGTGGTCATGTAAAATTTCTACGCAATTAACCTTGGGAGCTCAGAAGAATATGGTCATTAACAAACAAATGTCTCATTTGCTTTTTATAGAAGATGACATCACACCAAACTACTTACTAATGAAATTAAATAACATCATAAATGAAAGCAGATCACACATAAAGGGGAAACAATGTGATCTCATGTAAAAACAAACAAACAAACAAAAAAACATGACACTGAGGCACCGAATGACGACGTAGGACACACACATGCACACACACACACACACACACACACACACACACACACACACACACACACACACACACATACACACACACACACACTTATTTTTATTTTTGTCCATGAATTAACACTGTACGTAGTGCGGGGTAGCACAGGTGACTGAACTATGTACATAATACCTCATCATTCAATTCACCTTCCCAAGTCACTCACACTAGTCACTCTCTCCCAATTCACTTATTCACCTGTCGCATCATAAAAAGACTTGTGCGAACCCCACTGCTTCACTGAACATGGAGTAGGAGGGAACTTCTTGTTCTTCTTTTGTAAGTTTTATGGCATTTTCAGAGCAGCGATGCTCCATATACGCCTCACACCCATATGTAACATGAGTGATCCACAACACTGGCCTTGAAGTAATCGATAATACGACATGGATTTCCCACTCTCTTTTAAAAATCTCAGAACCGCCTAGCAGAGTCAGGAGTGCTTCTGGTTCAAATGACCAAAAATGTTCAGCAGATCCAACACGCCAATCCAGATCTCTTTAATACTTTGAAATAGAAGCAATCTGGGTCCATCATGTAGAGGGGTTTTAAAAAACAGATAGTTCATATTTTTGGGTTTCCTTCATGTTTCGCAGGTCCCAGTGGAATGACACCCTATACTGTGGTGGTATGAATCAAGATGGCAGAGCAGAAGGAGGGATGACAGCCTTTCTTAAATTAATAAATAACTATGCTTAGTTCTAAAAATCGCTGATTTCTTAAAATTTTTAATTTCACTCCAGATTTGGACAGTTATTTAGTCCATGAGATCTGATCCTGAAATCCAAAATCATATTTCGATTATATACTTTAATTAGTTCATGACAGTCCATCGTGGAAAATGACAGACTGTATAATGCATGAAATCACTCCAAGCTGATAATTTGAAAGTGATGTAAACGGCGATTCATCGGTAAGAAGATCAGGCATTCGATGATATGAGTGATATGAGAGAAAAAATTGAGAGCTTTATCGTAAAGAAACCATTGCAGCCTGTTCCAAGGCAAGGCGTTTTTGAGCAGGCCAAAACAAAGCTGAAGACCCCTACAAGGGAGTGCGGGCTGACCAAGGATAAGTCCCCCCTACCAAACGCAAGTCCAGAACCCCCTCCTCTCTCTCTCCCATCCTCCCACCATTCCTCCTCTCTCTCCCTCCCTCTTTCTCCCCCCTTTTAATATTTCCGAAGTGACTGGTTGTATTTGCTCGTTATATTGTAATAGGAGTTCCCTTTAATTATAAGGTATTTCAATGCAGGAGGAAGCTGTTAGGCCAATCAAAGCCTGCCCAATGGTTACCAACCTCTGGTTGTTTGTCCATTCTCTGTCTCCTTTAAATGCTGAGCGTCAAGCAATTAAGCAGCACATTGCACGTCCAATTTTAAAGTATTTTGCAGGACCTGGCCGGGGTCGAGTTTGAACTACCGACCGCTGAGACTCAAGAGCGGACACTCTCACCTTCATAGAACCGAGTGCGGTTAAATGATGATGCGTTGTTCCTTTCAGGGAGAGATCTGTCATGATATAATAGGAAGGCATTTCTATAATTTTTTTTTAATGGTAAATGTCAACTCGTCAACTCATCCACATCATCCTCATTTCAGCTCTCCAGCACCGCTTCCAATCCCCCCAGTTCTTCCCCTCAATCCCCCACCTTAAAATAATGTCAATAACTACGAAATGTTAAGCACACATCAGATCATCAACCGAGTGATGACCTGCATCATGTGATTGGTGTATTGCTTGTTTGAAGCCGAATAGTTGGTGGAAATATTCATTGTTTAAGATATATATATATATATATACATATATATATATATATATATATATATATATATATATATATATATATAGATACATACATATTTATATACGTATATAGACATCTATATGTCGAAGTTTTCTTGGAGGAAGGCAACCATGGTCATGCAACACTGTTTTCTGTTAAACAAATCGGTTTGTTGCTCATTACTCCGCGCATGCATTACCCCACGTCCGTCCATCCAAAGACGTATGTTTAGTATCAAAGATCAACTCGCTTCACTTGGATGTTATGTTTTGAACATAAATCAGAAAACGAACCTGTACTTTCACAGTACTTTGTCTGTGAATTGGTCCCGATCGCACATACGCAGAGAGGAGCGACGTACATTTTTTTTAAACTCTGATCTCTGGAAATCCAACAAAATTGAAAATCATTCAAAACAGGAAACTTATTGGTTTTTGAGGATGTCATAAAGGATACAAACAACAAGCACAAAAAAAATCAACGTCATGTGTTAAATACGGCGGTGTAAAAGACGCTCCATCGACGGCAGTAAAACCCGGATTTAATTTATTTATACAACCTTTAAAATATTTATTTTATTTCAATTGAATTATATACCTGAACACTGCAGAACACAAATCACCTTCTTATTGCTTCTAAAAACTTCTTGTTTTGCAGTATTTGGACCTGTAAAATAAGGTGGTGCATAAGATACTGCATTAACCATGGTAAACTTGTGGAATTGTTTTTTATATGACCTTTAAAATGATTATTTTATTTTTATTTCAGTATCTACCAGAACACTATGCAGAGTAAGGTATTCTACAAACTCTCTCGTTAGGTTAAGCAGTAATATCCACCAGGAATGTTACACAATTTCATCTCATCCTCCATCCTTACCTGGAATCTTTTTCTACCCCGTTGTGCTGCCCTCCTCCCCCAAACCTAACACTTGTTTACAGTGTTGTCTCTCTCTCTGTCTCTTTGTCTCTCTCTGTCTCTCTGTATCTTTGTGTCTCTCTCTCTCTGTCTCTCTCTCTCTCTCTCCCAAAATAAATAAATAAATAATGAGAGCATTTCAGAACCACCAACTGGCTAACATTACGAGTTGGCTCTACTGGGAACCATCAGCAATTTCCGATGACAGCCCTCTGTGACCCCACTGCCCCACTATCACTATGTTGCTCTTTCATGCCCTCCCATCATCTCGCTCTTACATGAGCCTCAATTTTTATTGAAAAAAAATATAGTAACTGATTTTTGTGAAAGAAATACGAGGAAAACGGTGCAATCTCGACACAGTAGGGTCTCGTTAAGAAGAATGCTCTTTCAGACAAATTTAGCTGAAAAAGATCAAATAAAAACTAGAACTGCCACTTTATAACTGCTGGCAGTGATGACCGGGTACCCAGAAGTGTCCGCCTTTGACACAACTGATACAACATGAGACTTAAATCAGAGTCGCAAAGTTTTGCATTGATAGGATAAGCGGTGCCAGAGAAAACATTATTTAATGGTGATACAAACACAGGCCTGCTTCGAGACGGCGCGGAACAGACGAGTTACGAACCAGGCAGCACAAAACGTTCAATTTCGTTATTACTGGCGACCAGATTCAAATAATTAAATAATTCTGGCTGCCAAACCACACGGCCGATCAGGTTGAAATTTTAAACTTTTGTTTCACATGTAGCCTAAATTATAAATATGAAGTTTCGCATATATAGAAGCAGTGGTTCCAGAGTAAACATGAATTAATATTTATCCTTCAATCTAAGATGGCGGCCAAACCATGTGACTTGTGACCTCATAATTTTTACCATGTATGCAGATATCATGGAGGATGACAGACGCAAATTTTCGCTTCGATAGGTTAAGCAGTTCCAGAGAAAACATTATTTAATATTTTTCTTAAATTCAACATGGCTGCCAAACCATGTGACCTATCAATTAGAAATTAACAAACTTGTATTCCCTACTCATGTGCAATAGGGGTGTGAAGTTTCCCCTTGATCAGATCAGGTGTTCTGGAGAAGAAGATGTTTGAAGGTTTTAAGGTAAATTCAACATGGCCGCCAAACCATGTGACCAATCAAGAACAAATTAACAAACTTGAGAAAGGACCTCATGGGGAATATATGTGTGAAGTTTCGGCTTAATCTGTCTTGCCTTTCTGGAGAAGAAGATTTTTAAAATTTATTCATTTTCAATCCAAGATGGCTGACGAACCATGTGACCTATGACATCACAAATTTAGATTCTGCTTCCAACTGGGTATTGGAACACGTTTATGAAGTTTCGTGTTAATCGGTAAAGGTGCGTTTTTCTATCCAAGATGGCCGCCAAACCATGTGACGTGTGACGTCATAATTTTTACCATGCGTGCATACTGCCCTCTCGATGATAATTGCAAATTTTCGATTCGTTTGGTTAAGCGGTTCCAGAGAAAACATTATTTAATATTTTTCTTAAATCCAAGGTGGCGGCCAAACCATGTGACTTATCAATTCGAAATTAACAAACTTATATCGCCTTCCTGTCCCGAATATAGTTATGAAATCTCCCCTTCATTGGACCAGCGCTTCTGGAGAAGAAGATGTTTGAAGGTTTTAGGGTTTTTTCAAGATGGCCGCCAAACCATGTGACCGATCAAGAAGAAATTAACAAACTTGAGAAAGGACCTCATGGGGAATATATGTGTGAAGGTTCGTCTTAATCTGTCTTGCCCTTCTAGAGAAGAAGATTTTTAAAATTTATTCATTTTCAATCCAAGATGGCTGCCGAACCTTGTGACCGAGGATATCAAAAATTTAAATTCTGCTTTCCATCATCGACCCGAACAAGTGTGTGAAGTTTCGTGTAAATCGGATAAGGTCTATTTTTCTATCCAAGATGGCCGCCAAACCATGTGACTTCTGAGGTAAAAATTTTTTACCATGTATGCAGACTTGAGGGAGGAAGGCACTTGCAAATTTTTGCTTCGATGGCTTATGAAATTCCAGAGAAAACATTATTTAATATTTTTCTTAAATCCAACATGGCGGCCAAACCATGTGACCTATCACTTCGAAATTAACAAACTTGCATCGCATACATGTCACGAATATAGTTCTGAAATCTCGACTTCATTGGACCAGCGCTTCTGGAGAAGAAGATGTTTGAAGGTTTTAGGGTTTTTTCAAGATGGCCGCCAAACCATGTGACGTATCAACAACAAATTAACAAACCTGAAAGAGGACCTCAGGGGGAATGTACCTGTAAAGTTTCGCCTTAATCTGCCTAGCCCTTCTGGAGAAGAAGATTTTTTTAAAAAAACATTAAAAAACAAGATGGCGGCCGAATTACGTCATCGATGACGTCAAAAAAAACATTTTTGACGATGAATTTTGGAGTAGATGACGCTCAGAATTTTTCAGATTTTTCCTATATGGCGTTCTACTTGACGAATTTTCACCGGTATATCGCTTCACCTATGACGTCACGAAAAATCACACGTGTTCCCCATAGGGAGCTTAGTAAAATGTATCAAACGAAAAATTTTTCCATTGCACGGTTTCCGAGATACAGATGTCCAAAGTTTATCGCTTTTTTCAAGATGGCGACCGTACCACGTGACCAATGACGTCATAATTATAACGTCATTGTGCTATCAAAAAAGATACATACTATGGTGAAAATTTCCTGTCGATCGGACTTTGTGTTCCAGAGAAAATGATTTTTAAAGCGAAAAAGGGTGCAAAATGCCGGCGGAAAAATAATAATAACTAGAACTGCCACTTTATAACTGCTGGCAGTGATGACCGGGTACCCAGTCCGTCCGCCTTTGATACAACATGGGACTTTCTGCAGATGACAGTCGCAAAGTTTGGCATTGAAAGGATAAGCGGTGCCAGAGAAAACATTATTTAATAGTGATACAAACACAGGCCTGCTTCGAGACGGCACGGAACAGATGAGTTACGAACCGGGCAGCACAAAGCATTCAATTTCGTTATTACTGGCTTCCAGATTCAAATAATTAAATAATTCTGGCTCCCAAACCGCGTGACCGATCAGGTTGAAATTTTAAACTTTTATTTCGCATGTCACCTGAATTATAAATCTGAAGTTTCGCATATATAGAGGCAGCGGTTCCAGAGTAAACATTAATTAATATTTATCCTTCAATCCAAGATGGCGGCCAAACCATGTGACTTGTGATGTCATAATTTGCACCACGTGTGCAAACACGATGGTGGATGATAACTGCAAATTTTCGCTTCTCCAGGTTAAGCAGTTCCAGAGAAAACATTATTTAATATTTTTCTTAAAACCAACATGGCTGCCAAACCCTGGGCCCGATCGCGTTGAAATTTCAAACAATCATTCCGCATGAGCGTTCCACCATAAACTTGATGTTTCACATTTATTGATGCAGTAGTTCCAGAGTAAACATTAATTAATATTTTTCCTTCAATCCAATATGGCTGCCAAACGTTGCATCGTACCTCAAAAGGGGGTGGGAACTTTTTATTCGTCATGGAGAGGCGGTCATAGTGGTGGAGTTTCGCCTGGATCTGTTCAGCCGTTTCAGAGAAAAAGACGTTTGAAGATATTGTTTTTCAATCCAAGATGGCTGACGAACCATGTGACCTATGACATCAGAAATGTATATTCTGCTTCCAACTGGGTATTGGAACACGTACGTGAAGTTTCGTGTTAATCGGTAAAGGTGCGTTTTTCAATCCAAGATGGCCGCCAAACCATGTGACGTGTGACATCATAATTTTTACCAAGCGTGCATACTGCCTGCTAGATGATAATTACAAATTTTCGATTCGTTTGGTTAAGCGGTTCCAGAGAAAACATTATTTAATATTTTTCTGAAATCCAAGATGGCGGCCAAACCATGTGACTTATCAATTCGAAATTAACAAACTTATATCGCCTTCCTGTCCCGAATATAGTTCTGAAATCTCCCCTTCATTGGGCCAACGCTTCTGGAGAAGAAGATGTTTGAAGGTTTTCGGGTTTTTTCAAGATGGCCGCCAAACCATGTGACCGATCAAAAACAAATTAACAAACTTGAGAAAGGACCTCATGGGGAATATATCTGTGAAGTTTCGTCTTCATCTGTCTTGCCCTTCTGGAGAAGAAGATTTTTAAAATTTATTCATTTTCAATCCAAGATGGCTGCCGAACCTTGTGACCGAGGATATCATGAATTTAAATTCTGCTTTCCATCGTCGACCCGAACAAGTGTGTGAAGTTTTGTGTAAATCGGATAAAGTCTATTTTTCTATCCAAGATGGCCGCCAAACCATGTGACTTCTGAGGTAAAATTTTTTACCATGTATGCAGACTTGAGCGAGGAAGGCACTTGCAAATTTTCGCTTCGATGGCTTATGAAATACCAGAGAAAACTTTATTTAATATTTTTCTTAAATCCAACATGGCGGCCAAACCATGTGACCTATCACTTTGAAATTAACAAACTTGCATCGCATACATGTCACGAATATAGTTCTGAAATCTCGCCTTCATTGGACCAGCTCTTCTGGAGAAGAAGATGTTTGAAGGTTTTAGGGTTTTTTCAAGATGGCCACCAAACCATGTGACGTATCAACAACAAATTAACAAACTTGAAAGAGGACCTCAGGGGGAATGTGCGTGTAAAGTTTCGCCTTAATCTGCATAGCCGTTCTGGAGAAGAAGATTAAAAAAAAAAAACACTAAAAAACAAGATGGCGGCCGAATTACGTCATCGATGACGTCAAAAAAAACATTTTCGTCAGTGATTTTTGGCGTAGATGATGCTCAGAATTTTTCAGATTTTTCCCATATGGCGTTCTACTTGACGAATTTTCACCGGTATATCGCTTCACCTATGACGTCACGAAAAATCACACGTGTTCCCCATAGGGAGCTTAGTAAAATGTATCAAACGAAAATTTTTTCCATTGCACGGTTTCCGAGATACAGATGTCCAAAGTTTATCGCTTTTTTCAAGATGGCGACCGTACCACGTGACCAATGACGTCATAATTATAACGTGATTGTGCTATCAAAAAAGATACATACTATGGTGAAAATTTCCTGTCGATCGGACTTAGTGTTCCAGAGAAAATGATTTTTAAAGCGAAAAAGGGTGCAAAATGCCGGCGGAAGAATAATAATAATAATGCGTAATAATAAACAGAAGAAAAACAATAGGGTACCCTGTACTCACAGGGTACCCTAATAAACAGAAGAAAAACAATAGGGTACCCTGTACTGACAGGGTACCCTAATAATAATAACTAGAACTGCCACTTTATAACTGCTGGCAGTGATGACCGGGTACCCAGAAGTGTCCGCCTTTGAGACAACTGATACAACATGGGACTTAAATCATTGTCGCAAAGTTTCGCATTGATAGCATAAGCGGTGCCAGAGAAAACATTATTCAATGGTGATACAAACACAGGCCTGCTTCGAGACGGCGCGGAACAGACGAGTTACGAACCGGGCAGCACAAAGCGTTCACTTTCCTTATTACTGGCGAACAGATTCAAATAATTAAATAATTCTGGCTGCCAAACCGTGTGACCGATCAGGTTGAAATTTTAAACTTTTGTTTCGCATGTCGGCTAAATTACAAATGTGAAGTTTCGTATATATAGAAGCAGCGGTTCCAGAGTAAACATTAATTAATATTTATCCTTCAATCCAAGATGGCGGCCAAACCATGTGACTTGTGACGTCATAATTTTCACCACTTGTGCAAACACGATCGTAGACGATAACTGCAAATTTTCGCTTCGCTCAGTTAAGCAGTTCCAGAGAAAACATTATTTAATATTTTTCTTAAAACCAACATGGCTGCCAAACCCTGGGCCCGATCCCGTTGAAATTTAAAACCCTCATTCCACATGAGCGTTCCACCATAAACTTGATGTTTCACATTTATTGATGCAGTAGTTCCAGAGTAAACATTAATTAATATTTTTCCTTCAATCCACAATGGCTGCCAAACGTTGCGTCGTACCTCAAAAGGGGTGAGAACTTTTATTCGTCATGGAGAGGCGGTCATAGTGGTGGAGTTTCGCCTGGATCTGTTCAGTCCTTTCAGAGAAAAAGACGTTTAAAGATATTATTTTTTAATCCAAGATGGCTGACGAACCATGTGACCTATGACATTACAAATTTAAATTCTGCTTCCAACTGGGTATTGGAACACGTTTGTGAAGTTTCGTGTTAATCGGTAAAGGTGCGTTTTTCTATCCAAGATGGCCGCCAAACCATGTGACATGTGACATCATAATTTTTACCACGCATGCACAGACAAAGGTAGATGATAATTACAAATTTTCGATTCGTTTGGTTAAGCGGTTCCAGAGAAAACATTATTTAATATTTTTCTTAAATCCAAGATGGCGGCCAAACCATGTGACTTATCAATTCGAAATTAACAAACTTATATCGCCTTCCTGTCCCGAATATAGTTCTGAAATCTCCCCTTCATTGGGCCAACGCTTCTGGAGAAGAAGATGTTTGAAGGTTTTCGGGTTTTTTCAAGATGGCCGCCAAACCATGTGACCGATCAAGAACAAATTAACAAACTTGAGAAAGGACCTCATGGGGAATATATGTGTGAAGTTTCTTCTTAATCTGTCTTGCCCTTCTGGAGAAGAAGATTTTTAAAATTTATTCATTTTCAATCCAAGATGGCTGCCGAACCTTGTGACCTATGATATCATAAATTTAAATTCTGCTTTGCATCGTCGACCCGAACAAGTGTGTGAAGTTTCTTGAAAATCGGATAAGGTCTATTTTTCTATCCAAGATGGCCGCCAAACCATGTGACTTCTGAGGTAAAAAATGTTTACCATGTATGCAGACTTGAGGGAGGAAGGCAATTGCAAATTTTCGCTTCGATGGCTTATGAAATACCAGAGAAAACATTATTTAATATTTTTCTTAAATCCAACATGGCGGCCAAACCATGTGACCTATCACTTCGAAATTAACAAACTTGCATCGCATACATGTCACGAATATAGTTGTGAAATCTCGCCTTCATGGGACCAGCGCTTCTGGAGAAGAAGATGTTTGAAGGTTTTAGGGTTTTTTCAAGATGGCCGCCAAACCATGTGACGTATCAACAACAAATTAACAAACTTGAAAGAGAACATCAGGGGGAATGTACCTGTAAAGTTTCGCCTTAATCTGTCCAGCCCTTCTGGAGAAGAAGATTTTTTTAAAAAACACTAAAAAACAAGATGGCGGCCGAATTACGTCATCGATGACGTCAAGAAAAACATTTTCGTCAGTGATTTTAGGCGTAGATGATGCTCAGAATTTTTCAGATTTTTCCTATACGGCGTTCTACTTGACGAATTTTCACCGGTATATTGCTTCACCTATGACGTCATGAAAAATCACACGTGTTCCCCATAGGGAGCTTAGTAAAATGTATCAAGAGAAAAATTTTTCCATTGCACGGTTTCCGAGATACAGATGTCCAAAGTTTATCGTTTTTTTCAAGATGGCGCCCGCACCACATGACCAATGACGTCATAATTATAACTTGATTGTGCTATCAAAAAGATACATACTGTGGTGAAAATTTTGTGTCGATCGGACTTAGTATCCCAGAGAAAATGATTTTTAAAGCGAAAAAGGGTGCAAAATGCCGGCGGAAAAAGAAAAATAATAATAAACAGAAGAAAAACAATAGGGTACCCTGTACTCACAGGGTACCCTAATAACTAGAACTGCCACTTTATAACTGCTGGCAGTGATGACCGGGTACCCAGAAGTGTCCGCCTTTGAGACAACTGATACAACATGGGACTTAAATCATTGTCGCAAAGTTTCGCATTGATAGGATAAGCGGTGCCAGAGAAAACATTATTCAATGGTGATACAAACACAGGCCTGCTTCGAGACGGCGCGGAACAGACGAGTTACGAACCGGGCAGCACAAAGCGTTCACTTTCCTTATTACTGGCGAACAGATTCAAATAATTAAATAATTCTGGCTGCCAAACCGTGTGACCGATCAGGTTGAAATTTTAAACTTTTGTTTCGCATGTCGGCTAAATTACAAATGTGAAGTTTCGTATATATAGAAGCAGCGGTTCCAGAGTAAACATTAATTAATATTTATCCTTCAATCCAAGATGGCGGCCAAACCATGTGACTTGTGACGTCACAATTTTCACCACTTGTGCAAACACGATCGTAGACGATAACTGCAAATTTTCGCTTCGCTTGGTTAAGCAGTTCCAGAGAAAACATTATTTAATATTTTTCTTAAAACCAACATGGCTGCCAAACCCTGGGCCCGATCCCGTTGAAATTTAAAACCCTCATTCCACATGAGCGTTCCACCATAAACTTGATGTTTCACATTTATTGATGCAGTAGTTCCAGAGTAAACATTAATTAATATTTTTCCTTCAATCCACGATGGCTGCCAAACGTTGCGTCGTACCTCAAAAGGGGGTGAGAACTTTTTATTCGTCATGGAGAGGCGGTCATAGTGGTGGAGTTTCGCCTGGATCTGTTCAGTCCTTTCAGAGAAAAAGACGTTTAAAGATATTATTTTTTAATCCAAGATGGCTGACGAACCATGTGACCTATGACATTACAAATTTAAATTCTGCTTCCAACTGGGTATTGGAACACGTTTGTGAAGTTTCGTGTTAATCGGTAAAGGTGCGTTTTTCTATCCAAGATGGCCGCCAAACCATGTGACATGTGACATCATAATTTTTACCACGCATGCACAGACAAAGGTAGATGATAATTACAAATTTTCGATTCGTTTGGTTAAGCAGTTCCAGAGAAAACATTATTTAATATTTTTCTTAAATCCAAGATGGCGGCCAAACCATGTGACTTATCAATTCGAAATTAACAAACTTATATCGCCTTCCTGTCCCGAATATAGTTCTGAAATCTCCCCTTCATTGGGCCAACGCTTCTGGAGAAGAAGATGTTTGAAGGTTTTCGGGTTTTTCAAGATGGCCGCCAAACCATGTGACCGATCAAGAACAAATTAACAAACTTGAGAAAGGACCTCATGGGGAATATATGTGTGAAGTTTCTTCTTAATCTGTCTTGCCCTTCTGGAGAAGAAGATTTTTAAAATTTATTCATTTTCAATCCAAGATGGCTGCCGAACCTTGTGACCTATGATATCATAAATTTAAATTCTGCTTTGCATCGTCGACCCGAACAAGTGTGTGAAGTTTCTTGAAAATCGGATAAGGTCTATTTTTCTATCCAAGATGGCCGCCAAACCATGTGACTTCTGAGGTAAAAAATGTTTACCATGTATGCAGACTTGAGGGAGGAAGGCAATTGCAAATTTTCGCTTCGATGGCTTATGAAATACCAGAGAAAACATTATTTAATATTTTTCTTAAATCCAACATGGCGGCCAAACCATGTGACCTATCACTTCGAAATTAACAAACTTGCATCGCATACATGTCACGAATATAGTTGTGAAATCTCGCCTTCATGGGACCAGCGCTTCTGGAGAAGAAGATGTTTGAAGGTTTTAGGGTTTTTTCAAGATGGCCGCCAAACCATGTGACGTATCAACAACAAATTAACAAACTTGAAAGAGAACATCAGGGGGAATGTACCTGTAAAGTTTCGCCTTAATCTGTCCAGCCCTTCTGGAGAAGAAGATTTTTTTAAAAAAAACACTAAAAAACAAGATGGCGGCCGAATTACGTCATCGATGACGTCAAGAAAAACATTTTCGTCAGTGATTTTAGGCGTAGATGATGCTCAGAATTTTTCAGATTTTTCCTATACGGCGTTCTACTTGACGAATTTTCACCGGTATATTGCTTCACCTATGACGTCATGAAAAATCACACGTGTTCCCCATAGGGAGCTTAGTAAAATGTATCAAGAGAAAAATTTTTCCATTGCACGGTTTCCGAGATACAGATGTCCAAAGTTTATCGTTTTTTTCAAGATGGCGCCCGCACCACATGACCAATGACGTCATAATTATAACGTGATTGTGCTATCAAAAAAGATACATACTGTGGTGAAAATTTTGTGTCGATCGGACTTAGTATCCCAGAGAAAATGATTTTTAAAGCGAAAAAGGGTGCAAAATGCCGGCGGAAAAAGAAAAATAATAATAAACAGAAGAAAAACAATAGGGTACCCTGTACTGACAGGGTACCCTAATAAAAATAATGTATAATGCGTAATAATAAACAGAAGAAAAACAATAGGGTACCCTGTACTGACAGGGTACCCTAATAACCAAACAATGAAATAAATGAGAACTTTTTGTTTGTTTTGCATTATTATCTCAGCGAACCACACAAAACACAATTCCTCTTCATATGACTCTCCTGCTTGAACACATTTGGAAACACTTTGTGTAATATCTCAAAGGAACTGGATGATCATCATTATTATGATCAAGTGCATATTCAGAGTGAGATTCAATACCAGATTTGCCTGTTGGTTACATCATCACTGGAGTGTAGCTTGTCGTTGATCGACGCATTGTCCCGAACAGAGTAGGGTACGAATTTGGAACTTGTTCAGGGTTCGGCGTACAATTAGCTATCCTTTTCGATGGACACCGCAAGGGAATCTTCAATGTTCACTAACTAATGTGAGTTGGTGGGTCCGTAGCGAGGGGTGGCCCTTGATGTAACATCCTTTGCCTGTTAAACACCAGACAGTTTAGAGTCGAGTTGAAAATTTAATCCAGACTAAACATCTCACAGGTCAGTGCACCACCTTTGGGTCACCCTCTGCAACACTGGCTCATGAAAGTACAAGACACGTTAACTGTCATCTACAAATAACGTATGCAAACATGGCAGAGTTTTGTTTTGGACTCTCCCCACATAACCAACCTCTTTTCCCTTCTTCTCTTACCGTCCCTCCCCCCACTACAATCTCCACCTTCCCTTCTCTCTCTTACTTCAGTCTTATTTTCCTCTATTTACTCCTCTCTCCACTCTCAAACTGCATGCAAAATATTGAACATGTAGCTCACTACATCTTGATGACACTGAATCCAGTCATGGTTAAATAAATAAATATATAAATAAAAAACAGGTCCATTTAAATAAAAAATAAAAAAACAACGATGGTAAACCTCATAAACTGTGGAGATGTTTTCAAGTGACATTTGAAAAGAAAGAGCAGGAAGGGAAAGTTTTCAAAGGCGATACACAACATCCATCAATCGAACGGAATGAATCAATCGATGTACCTAGTTGTCACCAACATGGATGAATTGGAGCCAATAACAACATCAACATCATCTTGTGTTCAAGTTATTGACGTTCATATTTGTCGCAACAATAATTTGAGTTTTTAACACAGTTGGTTAGTTGATCCCAGTTTAAAACAAGCAAGCAGTCCCAACTCTGGTTGAAGCATGATCCAGGCTGCTGAGCTCAGTAGAGTTTAAAATTATTTTTAAACTTTGGATAAATTGACGCAAAGTAAATGTTCAACAATTGACCTTTCGTCCTTGAAACCTTGCTGACTAAACGAAAAAGAATTAAAGTGATATCTTCTTGAACTCCAGAGTAAATATGGAGTCTCTAATCCTTTAACCTGCCGAGCAAACAAAGAGGTTTTGTGTTCGGAGACTCAAAGAGCGATTTAATCAGTTTATCCAATCTTCAGTTTTCACAACTCCACAATGTTTTTTTTTTTGTTGTTGCTGTTGTTTTGTTTTGTTTGTTTGTTTTTAACACACTACAGAATCTGCTAAATAAGATCAAAGAGTAAAACAAACTCTGTGGTGGAGATCATGTATAAGCGATACAGATCAAACTAGAATAGTTTTGAGATACCCTGCTCGCAGACAGACAAACAGGTGAAAACAAAACATCCGTTCACCTTCGGTGGTGGGGATAATCAGACGACTTCCATCATGCTTTTGGAAAGTTTCCTGGATCGAACCTGCGAATGAAGTTAAGGTGCTCAAGGACATTCTGGAGTGTAAAATTCAGAGCAATCGTATGGTGATTTGGCTTTTGCTTTAATGAACATGCGGTGATTGATCTCAGAAAATCATTCAGTTTCATCCCTGCTTTACCTTTGGCAGAAACGTCACACTGAAGGTAAAATGTTACAAGAGTGCCACGAAGCCCATGACAGATTCCAGGAAAAAGGTGCTCGATCTTTTATATTGCCTGGCATATCTACTTTGAAGTACTCTGTTAAGTAACATAGAGGAATTACATATTGAAGGAAACGTATGTAGAAAATTTAGCAGAATTTGTGACTATTGTTGAAGTATCCGCCCTGAGTCTGGGAAGTTGACGGTTATATTCCGACCCAGCCGAGTCATACCAAATACAGTACTTAAAAACATGCTACTTTCTTGTTTGATGCTCAGCATTTAGAGGATAAAGCATGGATAAGCCCCATGGATTTGGGAAAAAGGAAATAAAAGGGAAGGATGGGGTAAAACGTTTGGGATGAAATGGGTGAAAAAGGAAAGGATAATGGGAGGTGATCGGAGAAGTGAATGGGTATGCATTTGTTATATGTGGAACATACATTACAAGGAGAGATGAGGGAGGCCAAAAATTGTACAATTCCATCACATTTATAATAATAAGTGTCTGTGTGTGTCTCTGTGTGTGTCTGTGTGTGTCTCCTCCATAACTCCAAAACAATGAAACCTAGTAGCCTGAAACTTTGTGTGCATACGAAGGGAACTCCAAGGAAGTGCAAGACTGAAAATTGAGTGTTTGGGAAAATTAAATACCCTTTTTGAAGATAATCAATGGGGTGCTCATCATGAAAAAAAATATGCTTACCCTTGGTTCGCCCCTTGTCCCTCGCATGGGTCTTAAGCCACCATTTTGTTTTGGCCTGTGCAAAAATGCCTTGCCTTGGAATCAATATGTACTCTCACAAACTAATTAAAGCATATATATATATATATATATATATATATATATATATATATATATATATATATATATATATATATATATATATATATTTGAAATCTGCTTTCCGTTTTGAGGATCAGAGCATGTGGACTAATTAAGTGTCGAAATCTGAAAATTTTAAGATATTAACGATCCTCATAACTAAGCATGTCAGTATTTAGGTATTAACTTTAATCATGCAGGATGTGAATCCTCCTTCTCCATATTTACACAAGAAAATGTGAAATTGCCTAGTCATTAAACTTAACTTTGTCTACTGTTCGGATTAATGTGCCAAAAGTGAAATTTCAGAGATCAACAAAAATAATTAACCAGCGGGATCACTGCGAAAGCTCCCACGACTGTGGCTGAGTTGTCTGTGGGCAAATCTCAAGAGTTGGGAAGGCAAAATAAATTTATGTAAAGATTGAATGAAAATAATTATTAACATCATGGGAGGATTAGAATCGGGAAACAATGGGACAAGAATTGGAAAAATTGGAAAAATATTGAAAAATACTTTAATTCATTTACTCTGAAAAATTTCCGTTCAATTTTTGAGGCATCACTCTCTCCACCCCTTCCTCATTCTCCACCCCTTCCTCATTCTCCACCCCTTCCTCACTCTCCACTCCTTCATCGTTATCCCCCATTCCTGACTCTCCAAGTTCTCGTTCAGTATTGGGAGTTGGTGGGTTTCTTTCATGAAAGCATATCAATAAATCCCTTTTCAAACTTTATATCAGTTAATTTGTTTGGTCAGAATTACTTGCAAACCAGGAGAAGGTACTTACAGGTACATTCTGCTTCTCTTTAGCAAAAATTTCATTTGTCCGTTTGGTTTAACCCCACCAGCTCATGAACACTGTTTCTATAGTTTTCCTTCATACTGAGCATTTGGAATGAGCACCTCTGTTTGGAACAAAGGCATCATCCCAACTGACTGGAAGAGAGGCCTTGTTGTTCCTCTCTGGAAAGGGAAGGGTGAATGCCAGGACTGCAACAACTACCGAGGGGTGACGCTGCCCTCAGTGCCAGGCAAGGTCTTTGCTCGGATAATTATCGATAGGGTTCGCCACCATCTGCTTGAGCACCAGCAAACAGAGCAATCAGGCTTTACACCAAAAAGGTCAACGATTGACCGTATCCTTGCTCTTCGGGTCCTCACCAAACGCAGAAGAGAGTTTCAGCAGGGGCTGCTTGCAGCCGATGTTGATCTCTATAAAGTGTTTGATTCAGTGGATTGGGATTCCCTCTGGAGGATTCTTGGTCTTCGTGGGGTGCCACCAAAACTGATCAATCTGATGTCTGAACTATACTCTGGTACTGAGAATGCTGTGAGATGTGGTGGTACCATCTCTGACTTATTTCCAGTTGTTACTGTAGTTCGACAGGGGTGTGTACTGGTCCCCACACTTTTCAGCACTTGTCTGGACTGGATTCTGGGGAGGACGTCAGAGAGATCAAGCTGCAGTTAATCATTTGGGAATGTCAAGATCTCTGACCTTGGAGATTCACTTACCTTGTAGTGATATTCATGGCTCTGCTGGCTATGAGCCAGAGGTCAATAGATGTCTGGGTCGGGCCTGGGAGGTCATGGACTCACTGAATCATGAGGTGTGGTGCTGCCGGTATCTGTGCAGGAGGAGAAAGTTGGAGTCTTCCAGTCTTGATCTACGGATGTGAGACTTGGATTCTAACCAGGGATCTGAGATGGAGACTTAATTCCTTTGGTACCAGGTCTCTTCGGAGAATCCTTGGCTCTCGCTGGTCAAACTTTATGTCCAACGAGCGGTTGTTGAGAGAGACTCAAATGAGATTTGTTACCTGCATAGTCCATGAGTGTCAGCTATGGCTGTATGGACATGTGGCTCATTTTCCTGATGCTGATCCTGCTCACCAGATTCTCTCAGGGACCCTCGTGAGTAGAGGAGGCCAATGGGCTGAAGACGTGCCTCGTGGTTGCAGCGAGTTGATCAGCATCTTAAGCAGATGGGGATGGGCAGGCAGCTGCCCGGGGGTTGGCCAAATGGAGGACCCTGGTGGGGAAAGTGGATGCAGCGATGTGCTGCTCCGGTGCATGCTCACCTGACCTGAGCATTTGATTCCATTATATCATTAAAATTTGATTATTGTTTTGTAATCCTTCCATGTTAAATAAGGCAATTATATGTCTGTATGTTTGCATGTACTGTATGTATGTATATACACTATGTGTGTATGTATGTCCTGTATGTACAGTATGTATGTACAGTATGTATGTATGTACCTCTGAAAATCATCGAAAAAAAACAGGGCTGGCTCGGTCTCTACCAAATTTTGCATATGTGTTGGTCGTTCCCAGGCTTCTCCATTTTCACTCTGCTTTTACATAATACAGTTCCACTCGTAATTACTAGATTGTCCGATATCCGAATGCAACTGGAAATTTCGGCATTGTCGTTTACCACCTTTAAGTGATTTACAATCTTTAAATCCTGAGCGGTTACCCACTCCAACCCCCCCCCCCCCCCCGAATCCATGACACAGTCCAACTACTCTCCAGATCCAATTGTGTTCACTTTGCACACCTCCACTGTGGACACCACACATAGCTCTTTCACGACAAACACAGAGTCGACAACACTACTGACGACACCTACAACCTCTGCCAGGCTGCCCCACACACAACAAAACACATTATGGAAGACTGCATGGTCCTGGCTCCACTTAGACAAGAGCACAACATCATAGATGTGAGGTATCTCTGGGTCACTCCTGGTAGATCGATCAGCTATGTGGGCCACAGGCTGGTTCGAGCAGAACTGACCGGGGCAACACAACAACAACAACAACAACAACAACAACAACAACAACCTTTAAGTGTTCATCTTTCCCATAGCATCTCCCTATATTCCCCTCTGAGCTCCCATGACTCAGGGTCAGAATTCAGAAAAGCAGCTGGAATTTTGAGGCACTTGAAAAAGTTTGTTGTGTTCTTTGTGATAAAATCTTCAATTGACATGTCCTCCATCCATCGAGGCCATACTCTGTGCAGAGCATTGGTGCTGCCGAAGCAGTCTCCTTGGCTATTGGACACAATCCTGGACAGGTTGCCACTCCGACACAGGATACCAGAAAGCTGGCACTCATTTACCGACCTCGGAAGGATGTCAAGCAGAGTCAACCCCACCCGGTATTAATTCAACAGCCGAGCACGATTTGAACTCAGGATCCTGGGATCCCAAGCACACCACTCTAGCCATTAAGCCAACACCAGACATCATTGCCCTCAGGTCGACTCGAACAACAAAGACGCAGATGCCATGGAGTTGTCTCTTTCCTAACACCCAGTGAGATTAAACTATTTCCTAACCATCCAGACCCAGAGCGCATATAATGCCGTAGCCATCCGTCTTGCATGATGCTGAGCTTCAGTTGCTATAAGTCGTACTCCACAAGGAGTGATGCCACCAAGAAAGATTCACTATATTCAAAGTAATCAGATATGAGAGACCCAAGGGAAAATTTCAAGTTAATTGAGCAAACCCCGAAATATAAGTCAATATGGATAAAATTGAGTGAATTTTTATTTGTATGTTGGAACAAAATTAATGGGTGACAGTGCTGAAAGTCCAAGAAGGCATGAGCACGACTTCATCTCCATTCCAGATGGCTTCTATGGGCCACACTGGAGTGTAATTTAAAGACCGAAGATTTCAAGGTCAAAGTAAAGGCAGTGAACCCTTCGACCATGGTTTCACCCTTATTTTGGGCTCATCAGGATGACATAGCACTATGGGCGTCGATTGGTGGGGGACGGAGGGGACATGTCCCCACCACTTTTTATCAAGGGGGGGACAACATATCGATTTCCACCCCCCCCCACTTTTTTCATTGAACGTAAGTTACATAACACAAAATGAGCTGCTCTAGTACAACCAGGCCGAGATGCTCCTCAAAGACAAGAATAAATTTTTAAATTTCTAATAAAGTTTTATTGGTCTATTATAGTTCTATTAAAGATGATACGTTAACAATTCAACATTGAGAATCCGTGCTTCCCAAGCCATGGTCTCGCACCGGCCAAGCGTCCATAGCAATGTCGCTTTTTGATCCTTCAATGTCGGCTCTTCCTATCATTGCGAAGCAGAATTCGCCAAGCGTTCGATTGTTCACCCACTAACAGGGAACGTGACCTGGACATTTTGAGGCATGTTGGGACGTTTTCGGACTTTGTATCGTCATTTTATGAGTGTTTAAAGAAATCGCGGCTTCATGGCCCGGAGCGCCACACCTCGGATAGTGTTAGGCCACAACGGCTCGGGGCCCCTTTAGCGACCAAAATAGTTTATTTCACCTTTCTAACTTATATCGCCGGATGCCTGATATTATTACCTGCACGATGATGTGTGTGTTTAATTTTTGTGACTTTGCACCGTCGAGTTATAAGGCAATAAAAGATTTCGTGGTCTGGTATGCTGATTGAGATGGTGGAGCTTGTGCAGGATGACGCGGTTTCACTCTACCGGCTCGCACGAACGAACGGAAAGATATTTTGCAATTCTGTTTTCATATTTCGCAGTCGATAACAGTGGCCTAAATCCCAACGTTGAAAACCAGGTGAAAATCGAAGGAAAGTGGGTATTTTTTGGTGACTGAATTCGCTTTGAATACTTGGGAAACATAAAATAAAATGCGCTGATTCACTCGCTTTTGCGGCGGTTAATGTGAATAATTTTTTTCATCGGTACTTGGACTTAGGGGAGGTATAGACCTACAGAACGAGAGGTATCATTCGGTCGTCGGACTTGTGAGGATTAAGGTATAGATTTTAAAATGTAGCTGTTGAAAAATATGCAAAATTCACCAAAGTGGTTCAGACAAACGAACGGAAAATTATTTTTGAATTCTGTTCTCGGATTATACAGTATCTATAGGATAGTAATGAGATTTCCTCGAAAATCCGATAAAAAATGCTTAGGCTTAGTAGCTGAGCCACGGCTTGCAATTTTTACGAGGAAAAATAACGTTCCAGAAGGAATTTCTCTTCCGCCATCATCCGAATAATTTTCCGTTTGTACGAGGACAAAGACGAAGGATAGACCGACAGAATGAGGATAAAGGATAGACCGAATAAAAATGCCCTGTTACGCAAAAAATAACCCTCATAATTCACATGTCAAAATTTATTCAACTGAAATGTAATTCCCTTCTCGTTTCATGGAGGATATGGATATCAGAAAGTTTTTTGTGACAGCATCAAGTAGCACATCCCCGACGACTCTCCTGGAGCAATCAAGTTCCCAGAAAGAGGTGGACGATTCAAAGGAGAAGATAGCAGAAAAGGGTGCATGTGCGAGTCCTCGGCCTAATTTCCCAGATCAGCGTTTTCAACCTCATGATGTCAGTTGTATCCCAGTCCAAATACTGCCAAACCGAAAGTTGAAGTTTCAACAACAGTGTTTCAAAGATTTTCTGTGGCTTCATTTTGATCAGAGTACTCTGTCACACCTGTACGGACGCTTCTCGTGAAAAACTTACCGAACTTGCCTGCTGTGCAGAAGACGCATTTGTCTCAAAGGGCTTTCGGAACTGGAAAAAGGCTACAGAAAAATTCAGACAACATGAACGATCAAACGCACATCGGCTTGCTTCTGAAAATCTGAACTGTCACAGAAGTCAACCTGGTGTCCATGTACAGCTGAGCAGCAAACTGCTAGAAGAGCAAACATCTGCATGGTCAGCACTTCTGAAGATTATCACCTCACTGCAATATTTAGCCCGTCAAGGTTTTGCAATTCGTGGGAAGGATGCCTCTGAAGGGAATTTCAAAATGCTCTTACAGTTGCGGGCCGAGGATGATGTAAACCTCAAGACGTGGCTGTCAAGGAAGACGACCTTCACAAGTGGAGAAATTCAGAACGAAATTCTACAGTTGATGAGTCATGCCATCCTCAGAAATATCTGCAGTAACGTGAATGAAATGTTCACTCAGTTCGGACTCGTAACTGATGGAACGCAAGATATTCAGGGTAATGAGCAGGAGTCGGTGTGTGTGTGCTATGTGACGGATTCCTTTGATGTTCAAGAAGATCTCATCGGTCTCTACCAAGTATCGTCAATAACGGGAGTATCACTTTGTAAGATGCTTCAGGATGTCCTAATTCGGTGTCAACTCCCTATTGAACACCTTAGAGCACAGACTTACGATGGAGGCAAGCAACATGTCCGGAAAGTACAAGGGCTGTCAAGCACAGCTAAAAAAAACTCCAACCACTGGCCAATTATGTTCACTGTGGAGCTCATGTCACCCAACTCATTACATCCAAAGCCCTACAAACTGCACCGTTCATAAGAGACGCCCTTGATTATGTCCAGGTACTCAGCAACATCTACAACAACTCTGGAAAATTCAAGCATCTGTACTTGAATATCCACGCTGACGATGCTGACACTCCTTGCCCAACACGCCTGAGGCCAATTTGCCTGATGCGTTGGTTAACTCGTTCTCCTGCCGTGAAATCGATATTGGATTAAGCGTACTACAAAGCCATCAACCAGTACTACAAAGCGGTACTGGATTCCCTTCAACAAGCAAGTGATGACTTTGGTACAAACACGGCATCGTGAGCCAATGGTATTCGAAGCTGTCTTTCATCAGGAAAGTGTGTTCTCGGTCTGTTTGCATCATTGCCCGTTCTTCAATCCCTTGAATACCTCAATAAGGCACTTCAGGGTTCACAAGTTACCGTCTCTGGTATGCTTACTGCTGCAAAGGTAATTGCAAAGAATCTCCAATCTCTCCGTACCAACCTGACGTTTAAGGAGGTTTTCGAAGCAGCACAACAGAAGCTCCAGCAGTGCCAACTAGATCCAGTTCCAGTGACCCTCCCTCGTAAGAGCAAGCTTCCGAAGAGACTTGATGGAGGCATGCAGGAATACACTGCCAATTCTGCAGAGGAGGTATACGGAGTTGAATTTTTCAGTCATCGACAGCGCATCCAAGAACTTGAACGAGTACTTCACATCAACTGACCTCATGGCGTATAGGGACTTGGGTGAAATTCCCCTGTCTGAGTCATTCAAACCACAAATAGTCCGCAAATATCCCGAACCGTCGGATTCCCTAGAGCAAGAACTTGGCTTCTTTCGTTACCAGTTCAGTGGTTCATCTGTTGAGGATTACCATAAGATATTTGTAGACATGTTGCCGGAAGTCCGTCGAATGTTCCCACAGGTAGAACGTTTGCTTCGGCTCCAATTGGTTTCCCCAGCAAGTTCATGCGAAGCTGAACGGTTATTCAGTGCACTCAGACGTATGAGGACTTGGTTACGTTCCACAATGACCCAACAAAACCTCAACCATCTCATGATCTGTCATGTTCACCGAGATCGTCTGACTGCACTTGACTCCCAAGACATTGCTACAAAGTTTATAACTCGATCGGCAGACAAGAGGGTTCACATTTTTGGCAAGTTTTAAGGTAAGTTGACCGTACTTGTGTAATATCAATTTGTATGTCAGTCTAGTTTTCAGTTTATGTTTAGTGAATCAGTTCAAGGGTCGTGAGAAGGAGGCTTGATAAACAATTATATATATATATATATATATATATATATATATATATATATATATATATATATATATATATATATATCTTCTTCTTCTTTCGGCTGCTCCCGTTTGGGGTCGCCACAGCGGATCATCTGTATGATCCGCATAGTGATTTGGCACATGTTTTACGCCGGATGCCCTTCCTGACGCAACCCTGGTCGCCTCTTACGACACAGGGATATGGTACACCTATTTTAACCGGGGTATACACCGGCCCAGTACACTGGTACTCATTTCGCCGACCTCGGAAGGATGACAGGCTGAGTCAACCCCCTGGTGTATTAATTCAGTGGCCCAACGGGGCTTGAACTCAGGACCTTTTGGATCCCAAGCCGCTGCCCTAACCACTGCGCCAACACCAGGATATATATATATATATATATATATATATATATATATATATATATATATATATATATATATATATATATATATATATATATATATATATATATATATATATATATATATATATATATATATATAGTTACTGCTGTGGAAATTCGCAATCACCATAAAGGGTCTTAAGATCAGTTATGACGCGAAGTTTATGTGCAGATAGGTCCCCACCAATGTTTAAAGGCAATTTCTTCGTGTTCACCGGGCTGAGACTCTTTGAGATAGCCATTTTTCTTTATCTATCGTTATTTTGAGCCACCATTGCAACAAACCTCCACACAAACAACCGCCACCACCAATACGCCACAACGCCAACCACGCTCACACCACCCCCGCAACAATCACCACCATCTTCGCCACTATGCCAGCTTACGAACGCCATCCTCCATGGTAAGATGGTTTCCGCACCACGGAAACTGTCCGAGAAGGATTGGCAGAACAAAAGCACTTGTGATGCCTGTGGGGTTTTTTCCCGCCTATTTTTCCCCGCGCTTGGTGTGAAGGAAAGGGGGAGGGAGCTCGCTGCCGATTGGTGGATGCACAGCGTGAGGCGGTCGGTGTGAGGGAACACCCCTTTTCGGGAACCTTCTCGAAGGGAGGAGGAGCCGAAAACGGGGAGGAGCAAAGGGCGGAGCGCCGCGCCATCGAAGCACGCGAGGCTCGCTCTCTCTGTCGGGTCGTGTTGGATTATACTCGCTCTCTTGGTGGACGTCATTCTCTCGCTTCATCTTCGAGCTCTCTCTCTTGGTGGTCGGGGTCGGGCTCTCTCGTCTTGGCATTGGGCGACCTGTCGGTGAAGGCGCAGGCCGGTGGTGAGTCCGGGCGACGCCTCGGAGACGCAGACGGGAGGCGCAGCCCTGCCGGCTGTGTGGTGCGAATCTGCGCGTCTGGCGAGGGACGCCGGAGAGAACTCACCGACCACATCATCGCAAAGGCCCGAGAGCAGGCGCAGCTATGCCAGCTGCCGTGGGAACAAGGCGTCGCGACCTGCCCACCGTCACACCTCGAGTTACACAAGCTATACAGCTTGTGTTAAATCGCATCTCTGACCTAAAATTTTTAAAAACCACAGTTTGCCATGGATGCTCGCTTTCCATCAACCATTCTTTTTTCCAACTTCAGTGCCAACTCACCCCCCTCACCCCTCACTCTCACTCTCAAAGCAACCATCCCACTCTTCTCCCTCCAAGCCTCCCTCTCTCCTCTTTCAAAAATTCCCCCCTCACCTTTCTCCCACCTTTCATCCCCCTCACTCTCCCATCTCAAAGTTGCCCCCCCCTCTCATCCACCAACCTGCCTCCCTCCACTGCCCTCTCACCTCCATCTCTTCACTCCACCACCTCAAACCCTCAACTGCCATCTTCCTTGTCTCTTGTCCCCCCTCTCTCCCAGCACCACAGAGCCTTTTCTCCTCCTCATTCGGCCCCCCTCGCTATTCTGCAATACCCCACACTCCTTCAGCAACCCTCCTTACCTCCCCCTCGTCCCTCGTCCCCTACCCTCCCCCGCCCCTCCACCTCCTGCACCCAAAGCCTCCTCCCCTTCCTCTTCATTAAAAGTGTGGACCTCAAATATCCGGGGCCTTCGCTCAAACCTTTCAGATCTTTCCATGCAGGTTGCCACTGACAAACCAGACATTATCTGCCTAACAGAAACTTTCCTCTCCCAAGACGTGTCTGACTCCCAAGTATCTCTCCCTGGTTACTCCCTCTTACGGTATGACAGACCTGAGCCTCGTCCTGGTGGAGGTGTTGCTCTCTTCATCAAAGACTCTATTCCTCACTCTCCTGCACTGCTCTCTCACTCCCCCACACCCCCAGGAATACCTCTGGCTTCGGCTTCCCCTCCACTCCCACCTCATGTTTATATGTGTACTGTACCGTCCACCGAACAGTGATGACTCCATCTACACCTCACTCTCCGAAAACATGGACCATCTTCTATCTTCTCATCCAAACTCTCTCTTCCTCTTATGTGGTGACTTCAATTGTCATCACGCCAGTTGGCTAGGTGTGGGTACCTCTCTCACCTGCCATGGGACATCAGCAAAAGCTTTCTGTGACTCATTGGGACTGACTCAATCGGTCAACTTCCCGACCCGGGATCTCAACCAATGGTACTCCATCTCTTCTGGATCTGATTTTGACAAATTTCCCTGACAATATCTGCTGCTCTTCCTTTGCTCCACCAATTGGTTCTTCTGACCACGTCCTTGTTAAAGTGGACATCTCTCTGGCTGTTATCAGAGAACCACCTCACCGCCGTCGAGTCTGGCATTTCACTCAAGCCGACTGGCAGGGTCTCCGAGCAGCCATCAAACTTACAGACTGGTCTCCTATTACTACTTTCTCAAACATCAACTCATCCTGGGAATTCTTTCAAAGAAACTTGCTCTCCCTCATGCACAGATTTATCCCCTCTCGTGTTCAGTTGTCTTACCCTTCCTCCCGCCCTTGGTTTACTGAAGCTTGTGGCGAGGCAGTTGTCCTGAAACAACTTGCCTTTGCCTCATGGAAAGCAAACCCAACTGAGGGCAATCTCAGTTCTTTCCATAAAGCTCAGAACAAGTGTGTATCTACCCTCAGGAGAGCCAGAAAACAACATCTTTCTCATCTCAAGTCTGAACTCTCAAACCTCTCTCCCTCCTCAAAATCCTGGTGGCGTTTAATCAAATCTGTTTCTGGTGTATGTTCCCCCTCCATCCCCTCCCTTACCTCAAATGGCCGCACTGCTGATTCCACACGTGATAAAGCTGAATGTCTAAACTCGGTGTTTGCAGCTAAATCTTGTGTCCTAAACCCATCACTATCTCTACCCACTTTACCCAGTCGCACCCAACTGTCCCTGGACTCTGTATCCTTTTCTCCTGACAAGGTGGAGAGCTTGCTTTCAAACCTCGAGTCAGATTCTGCAACCGGTCCAGACGTCATCAGCCCACGTGTCCTCAAAGCCTGCTCTTCTGCTCTTGCTCACCCTCTCTCTGTTCTATTCACCCTCTCATTTTCCCAAGGTCATCTGCCATCTGCTTGAAATCTGCTAACATCACTGCCCTGCATAAAAAAGGTGCAAAAACAGATCCCTGTAACTACAGACCAATCAGCCTTCTCCCAATCATCAGCAAGGTTATGGAATCCATCATCGCTTCAGACATGAAATCCTTCCTCTTCTCCAATGGCTTGATTTCCAATCATCAATTTGGTTTCAGACCAGGTCACTCTACCCTGGATATGCTGCTACTGCTCTCCCATCAATGGATGGAGGTCCTCAATGCCAGACAGGAAATCCGAGCCGTATCCCTGGACATATCACGTGCTTTTGACACAGTCTGGCACCCTGCCCTACTCACCAAACTCTCTTCCCATGGTATTCAAGGCCATCTCCACTCATGGCTCGCAGACTTCCTCTCCTGTCGCAGTCAACGTGTGGCCCTAAATGGAGTTCTTTCATCCCCTCTTCCTGTGCAGGCTGGAGTTCCTCAAGGTAGCGTTCTGGGCCCTGTTCTTTTTCTGGTTTTCATCAATGATCTCTCGGACTCTCTGGAAAATCCTCTATTTCTCTTTGCCGATGACTCCACCCTCTGCCGTACCATCTGTCATCCCTCAGACCGGCAAGCAGCAGCTTCTTCGCTCACTGCAGATCTGGATAAAATCACAAACTGGTCCAACACGTGGAACATGTCTTTCAATCCAGACAAATCTCACACTCTCACTATGTCTCTTCGAAAGGACCATTTACAAAACCCCCCCATCCACTTTCTCAACAATCCTCTGGCAGAAGTCTTTTCTTTCAAGCTTCTGGATCTCACGATCTGCCATGACCTTTCCTGGGAAAGTCACATTTCCAACCTTGCCTCAAAAGCCAGTCGCCGACTGGGAATCCTCCGTCGTGCAAAGTCCTTCCTCGGCCCTCTTGAGCTCCTGACCACTTACAAAGCTTTTGTCCGTAGCCTGATGGAGTACTGCTCTCCCCTGTGGGCTGGTGCTCCTGCCTCCCACCTTTCTCGACTTCACGCTGTCAAAACCAGGGCTTTTAAGATCATTGGCATCTCCCGCAATGAAGCTGAGTCTTTGGGCCTCTCACTCAATCACCGCAGGTTAGTCGGTGGTCTTTCTGTCTTCTACCGACTCCTCTCCAGCCTTGCCCCCCCCTGCTCTCTCTGCGATTTGTCCCAACCACATTTCCACAGGGCGCTCAAGGTCCGCCAACAACCCCCTTCTGGTAAAACTACCAAAATCACGAATCACTGCTCATCTTCACTCTTTCATTCCTCTTTTTTCCCGCCTTTGGAATAAACTTCCTCACTCTATTCTTTCCCATTCTTCCCTCCAGGCTTTCAAAACAGCTGTTCACCACCACCTCTTATCTTCCCCATCCAAATCCTCGATCTTTTCTACCCCCGATAATCCACCCAAGCCCACTTCCTTCATTTCTCCTGCTTTCCTTCCTGAAAGTCCCTGTAATGTCCATCTTCTCCTCGCCATGTTCCCCGTCCCATCCCCATCCCTCTCCCTTCCACAGTTCACCTGTGTCTGTTCCCCAATGTTTTGTCCCTTCCACTCCCGCCCCTCTTGTCTCATGCCTCCTTGCTGTGAGTTGTGTGTTCGCTCTCATACGAGCCTCGACCAAGGTATACAAAAAAAAAAAAAAAAAAAAAAATGGCATGAGAAGGTGGAACGACACCTTCAGCTGCCATATATACACCTTTACAACACTGAAAAAGCAATAAAATGGCCATAACTTGGGAACCGCTCGTCTGATCGATATCAAACCTCAAAGGCACATCCGTGGGTCCCCGGCAATATTCCTGGCAAGTTTCAATGAGATCGGACCGGCGGTCATCGAGAAACAGCGGTCACAGACAGACAGACACACACAAACACACACATAGAGATTGCTGGAATTATAGATAGATGTCCTTGTGTGAAATGTATTTCGTTCGTTGCGTCTTCTTTCCCCATTGAAAATGCCATCTTGCATCGTGGAATAATTAGGTGGGTTTTAAACACCCGATAAATAATCTGAAGCGTCGAGGTCGGCGATAACACCGCTCGGTTATCCCTGTAGCACGGAATGAACCGCTTAAGCGGTTCGTGTCCTAAGCCGACCTGCGGCGTGGTGCAACCCCTCGGTAGGTTACCCGCGCGGGTATTTAGGTTTCTCGACATTCTGCGATTCACCCTATTTCGCGAGGGTAGAATGCGGACTGGGTTGTGGTGAGGTTAAACCCCCACCCATGACTGGCTCCTGGCGGTAGTTCCAGGAGGGTCACGACTGAATTGTCCGTCCGGTGGGCGACGCGGCTGCCATTAGAGGTACGCGGCCGATCACACGCCAGGCGGGCCAGAATTCGTAACAATATATATATATATATATATATATATATATATATATATATATATATATATATATATATATATATATATATGTATATGTATTTCTTTGACACTTGAAACTTTGAAATGTGTTTGATTAATGTTTAATTAATTTCGCTCCGTCTGCTTACATTTGATAAAAAGATGGTCAGATTAATTTAAGGTATTTGTGTGATCAGAAGGCAGCATGTCAACGAGCGTATAAAATCAACAATTTGCAACGGTGGACTTGCTGTGTCCATGCCGGCACGTCGTGGGCTTCGTGGTCTGGACATGCAATGTCCCCCCCACTTTTCAAAAGCAATCGACGCCCATGCATAGCACACAATAGTTTATTGTGACTATGCAAACCCAGTCAGTTAAATAATGTATGACACCCGCTAAGTTGATGGAGCATCAAGGCACAGATCGTGTCCCATAACAGCCGAAGCTGCGTGAACTGAGGGCAACAATGGCCGTCTGCCACACGAGCACATTGCCTCTGCTCTGCTGCAGCAAACTCTTCATGCCCTCGGGATAATTTGGTATGGGCACCAAAATGTAACCTAGAAAAAGGCAGCGTCACCCAAAATCCCCTTTACACTGAAAAAGGGTTTGGTGGGTATGCTCTGTGGGTTTTGCAAATTTTCTGGTTATAATTCTCAATTGCAATAATGTGCTGCCATTTTTTAAAAAAATAATGATCAGTTGTGCCTGCTAATCAGCACTATACTTTGTGGGCAGAGCCATACAAGAGTCTTTTAATTGTCCTGAATGTTATTAACCTCCGCCATCGAAGATGGATGGAGGTTACTGTTCTCACCCCTTTCTGTTTGTTTGTTTGTTTGTTTGTTTGTTTGTGAATAGTATTACGGAAAAACTCCTCGACGGATTTGGACGAAACTTGGTGGGGGGGGGGGGTTAGGTCTGGTCCAAGGATCATGCCATTATATTTTGGACTTGGTCCAAAATCCAATATGGCCGCTATGGCGGCCAATTTGAAAAAATATTTGAATTTTTTTTTTTTGCATTTCTACATGTTTTAAGTGATTTCCAACCCCTCCCTCCCCCCTAAAAAAAAAAAAATTGTAAGAGAAAAAAAAAATTGCAAATTTTTTTTCAACAAAATTTCGATTTTTTTTTTTTTTGCATTTCTACATGTTATAAGTGATTTCCAACAAAAAAACATGCCAAAATTATAATTGCGGCTGATTTTGGAACTTCAGGTGGATATACCCACGTAAAATCAATTTCTGTCTCAAGGAATCTAGTTATGACGAATGAATCGAGTATGTAAAAGTTAAAAGTAAAAGGGAAAGTTGCAAACTATAACTCTGTGAGCACTGTTGACGTCAAATTGAATGAATAGGATATCAGGTTCACTTGAGTGACCCAGCAGTATTGGCGGCGAAGGATTTGCACTCTACCGAGTGCTCCCCCTCGAGTTACCTCCACCACCGAAGGTGAAGGAGGTTATGTTTTTACCTCCTTTCTGTCTGTTTGCTTGTTTGTCTGTGTACAGGATATCTCAAAAAGTTGTTGACGGATCCAGATGAAAATTTGTGGACAGGTTCGATGTGTGATGAGGACGAACTGATTCGAATTTGGTGAAGATCCAGTTCTGGATCCGATTACTAGAATTTTTTTTGTGATTCTTCACCATTGAGAGATGGGACTAAACCGATATACAGCACGATATCTCAAAAAGTTGTGGACGGATTCGGACGAAACTTGGACAAGTTGGGTGTGTGGCAACGACGAATTGATTCGATTTTTGGTGAGGATCTGAATCTTGAATACGAGAATTATTTAATTTTTAAAGTGATTCCTCACCATTGAGAGATAAGGCCAAAAACAATATCGTACTGTATAGCACGATATCTCAAAAAAATGTATTGGGCCCGATATGTTCTCGTGGATCAGGCATTACGTGACCGAGGTATGTGCTCTACCGAGTGTCCTTCTAGTTGCTGATGTGATTCTGCAATTAAATGACATTTTCTCTCTCCTTATTCACTTTACTTCGTTTGTTTAAATGAGTCGAGTCAGCTCGAGGGGTTCGAGGCACTCGTTCAGAGCTGGAGCCATAGTGGCTGGAATCGGCGTGGTCTGAGTGCCTTTATTGGTGGTAAGAGACATCGTGTCAGCAGCCTATCAGCTGATCTGCACTCTGCTTTGTTTGCCTGTGTGAGATATCTGTGATGTTTTCTGCCTTACCCATTCCTTCACCCTTTGCCCCTATCTCGAAATGTCCATCAAGCTCTCCATTTCTACCATCGTGGACAAGCACAGGAGACATTTAGACACAAACACAGACACATTATGTACCATCAGAAGAAATGCATGAAGAAGCAAACTGTTGCGGAAATGTATTCTCTCCAGGTTTTAATAGGCTAACCCTGTACCTCATATATGGCTTAACGTTCTACTGACCATTTGCCTTCGGCCAGAGCTTCGGAACAATAAGATGTGCAAATTGTATCGGCAAATAATAATCATGAATTGACGAACATTTTGGAGAGCTTTACATTTTGACAAATTTCAACCATCATAACGATATCAGGGGTATATGTTCTGAGCTGAACAATGCTCGCGTAGACCCACCATGTGCTGATGGTAAGGCCTTAATTTTAAAAACAACTGTTTGGGCTAGTTACACTTTCTATGCCGTAAGAACTGTCGTCTTCCCCGCGGGTGCCTGTGATATCGCGTGCTTGTTATACGTGATGTCAGTGAAGACACCCGCTCGGTCTGTTTGGAATGCACACTTGCCAAAACTTTTATGTCCATCTAATTCAATTGTCTTGAGTACTTTCATTCAGTAAGAGATTCACTCCATAATGCTCTTCCACTGGGACCATACTCTCTGCAGAGCGTTGGTGCTACCTCAGCACTCTCCTTGGTTATTGAGCACAATCCTGGATGGGTCACAACTCCGACACAGGATACCAGCAAGCTGGCACTCATTTTGCCGACCTCGGAAGGATGACAGGTAGAGTCAATCACACCTGGTATTAATTCAACAGCCGAGGGGATTTGAACTCAATATCCGAGGATCCCAAGCCCTCCACCCTTACCATTAAGCCAACGCCAGGTATAGTGCTCTTCCCCAGCACAATATTTTGAAATTCCCAAAGTGCTTTTGCACAGCTTTGATGTCAGGTTAAACAGGAGTTACTCTTTGTTGCAACTACCAATATATAAACTATCTTTTATAAACATCTGGAACAAACAGTGGAGGTGATCTACGAATCGCCCTTGTATAAATGAATGGGATAAAAGCATATTACTCGAGCACCGACTACCTAGCGCTTGGTACCTATAGCCACATGCATACACCAAGAAGGTGCAGGCCTCGTGGGATATTAGGCCTGAACAAAACCAAAACACTCATAAAAGAGTCATCATAAGTGAAGGAAGCCTGAAATGTTGTTCTGTGACTTCTCTTCAGTGGTGCACAAATTGTGGGGTGGATACCGTTGAGGTTGGTCTTGTCTTTCAGGACTAGAGTTGGTCTGCATTAGTGGAAAAATAAGGACAACAAATTTTCTTAACCAAATATTGAGAGAGGTATGCTAACCGCTTTCGGGTGAGAGGCCTTGTTCAAGGTAAGCGAAGGGCTCACACCTCAAACGTCGCTTCACCTGCTTTCCCACTGTGGTTAGAAAACCTCTCTCAACACTTGATTGAAGAAATATATTATTTGTATACGAATGTGCTTCTCTGCCCCCACTGTGCACATCCAAAGGTGAAAAGCTTCCTTTAAGCTTGTCACCATTCTTTATGTGCATACACCTCTTTACCCAACAACTGATTCCTCAGACGACTTATTCTATTTCCAATGGAGTCTTTGGCCTAGTTCGAACAAAAATGAATAATACCAAGTTCAGAACATCAATTTCTCCTTGCTAAAAATGCAGCATAAGGATTATCTTTGCACAGAGCATTACTTTAGTCTCTATGAGGAACAGTCTTTTGATGCATTTGGGCTTGTTCCTTATGGAGATGGAGAATTTGCTTGGAGAATTGATGTTCAGGATTAAATGAGAACCGTCCTTGAACCATTTATTATTCAAAGCAGTAAGTTTCATCCTCATGCTATGGATTAGCTCATTGGTCCTCATGGTATGGATTATCTAATTGGTGAAGGAAACATGGTGATAGCATTGTCTGACGAAAGATAAAGACAGCTCAGGAACTGTCACAGTTGAAGACATCAAAAGGTAATGTCACCCTGCTTTTCTCATTTGAAATTGGGTTGACAGGATATCACAGATGTAAAGCATACTCACCTTTAAGCTATCGACACTGGGATTTATTCTCGACCTGATGAAAATCTGTCTGGTGCTGTGCAGACAGGTGCAACAACAATTCGTGTTCTATCCTTCTAATTGGCTTAAAGCCCGGTACTCATCTGCTTGCAGTTGCAAGTGTATGTTATATACACTACATGGCCAAATGTGTGTGGAGACCTGCTCGTCCAACATCTCATTCCAAAATCATGGGCATTAATATGGAGTTGGTCCCGCCTTCGCTGCTATAACAGCCTCCACTCTTCTGGGAAGGTTTTCCACCAGATGTTGGAACATTGCTGCAGGAATTTGCCTCCATTCAGCCACAAGAGCATTAGTGAAGTCAGGCACTGATGTTGGGCAATAAGGTCTAGCTTGCAGTAGGCGTTCCAATTCATCCTAAAAGGTGTTCGATGGGGTTGAGGTCAGGGCTCTGTGCAGGCCAGTCAAGTTCTTCCATACTGATCTCAACAAACCATTTCTGTATGGACCTCGATTTGTGCATGGGGGCATTGTCATGCTGAAACAGTAAAGGGTCTTCCCCAAACTGTTGCCACAAAGTTGGAAGCACAGAATGGTCTAGAATGTCATTGTATGCTGTAGCGTTAAGATTTCCCTTCAAAGGAACGAAGGGGCCAAGCCCGAACCATGAAAAGCAGCCCTAGATCATAATTTCTCCTCCACCAAACTCTACAGTTGGCACTATGCATTCGTGCAGGTAATGTTCTCCTGGCATCTGCCAAACCCAGATTCATCTATTGGACTGCCAGCTGGTGAAGCATGATTCATCACTCCAGAGAACGCGTTTCCACTGTTCCAGAGTCCAATTGTGGTGAACTTCATACAACTCCAGCCGACTCTTGGCATTGTGCGTGGTGATCTTAGGCTTGTGTGTGGCTGCTGGGCCATGGAAACCCATTTGATGAACCTCTCACCGAACAGTGTTTGTGCTGACGTTGCTTCCAGAGTCAGTTTGGAACTCAGTAGTGAGTGTTGTAACCGACGACAGACGATATTTCCATGCTACTTGCTTCAGTACTCAGCAGTCCCATACTGTGACCGTGTGTGGCCAACCACTTCACAGCTGATCCGTTGTTGCTCCCAGATATTTCCACTTCACAGTAACAGCATTTACAGTTGACCGGGCCCCAGACCATAATTAACCCTAACACCTAATTAACCATAACCCGAACAGCAGCTCGAGCAGGGCGGAAATTTGATGACCTGACTTGTTGGAAAGGTGACATTCTATGACGGTGCAACTTTGAAAGTCACTGAGCTCTTCAGTATGGCCCATTCCACAGCCAATGTTTGTCGATGGAGATTGCATGGCTATGTGCTTGATTTTATACACCTGTCAGCAATGGGTGTGGCTCAAGTAGCCGAATCCACAAATTAGAAGAGGTGTCCGCATACTTTAGGCCATTTAGTGTATCTCACAATGCCTTTTGATGAAAGGCAGGCAAAGTAATTTTGGTATCATGGTCAACTTCCAAATGTCTACCCCAACCGATGGGGGGCACTTAATGATCAGCTCAGCCAGGTTCCACAGAAATGCTGCAACCATTAGCAGGTCAAGTCAGGTGTGGAAGCATGCACCAGCACAGCGCGACGCTGTGTCCACTTTCCACTGGTACTCCAGGGGCCTCTGTCTGGCCATTCCCCAGGTAGATGCCTGGCCCATACCCATCTCCTTGAGATGCTGATCAACCTGCTACAACCACGAGGCACGTAGTTGGCCCATTGGCCTCCTCCACTCACGAGGCTCCCTTGCTGAGGGAATCTGATGAGCAGGATCAGCGTCAGGAAAATGAGCCACACGTCAATACAGCCGCAGCTGATGCTCACAAACAAGGCAAGTAAGAAATCTCATTTGAGTCTCTCTCAACAACTGCTTGTTGGACACAAAGTCCAACCAGCAATCGCCAATGATTCTCCGAAGATAACTGATACCAAAAGAATAAAGTCACCATGTCAGATCCTTGGTCAGAGTCCAAGTCTCACATCCAAAGAGCAAGACAGGAAGCAACTAGGACCTGAAGACTTGGACCTTCATCCTCCTGCACAGGTATCAACAGCGCTACACCCCATGATCCAGTGAATCCATAACTTCCCAGGCCCGACCCAGACATCTATTGACCTCTGGCTCACAGCCAGCAGAGACATGAATATCACTGCCAAGGTAAGTGAATCTCTCCGTGACCTCAACATCCTCACCACAAACAGGTACAGACAAGATAGCAGCATTCAAGATGTCATTGAAAGCCTGGATCTTAGTTTTGACCCAGGAAACCCATAATCCCAGTGGCCTTGACTCCTCATTCAGCACTTTGAGGGCCCCCTAAAGGATATCCAGAGACTCCACAAAGATGACTGCATCATCTGCGAAATCAAGGGCAGAGATCTTCACATTCTCAAATCATGATCTCTCTGACATCCTCCCCAGAATCCAGTCCATACAAGTGCTGAAAAGTGTGGGGCCAGTACACACCGCTGACAAACTCCAGTAACAACTGGAAATAAGTCAGAGATGGTGTCACCACATCTCACAGTACTCTCAATCCCAGAGTATAGTTCAGGAATCGGATTGATCAGTTTTGGTGGCACCCCATGAAGATGGAGAATCCTCGAGAGGGCATCCCGATTCACTGACTTGAATGCTTTGCAGAGATCAACATAGGCTGCAAGCAGCACCTGCCGAAACTCAAATTTGCACTCGGTGAGGACACGAACAACAAGGATACAGTCAATCGTTGACCTATTTGGTGTAAAGGCTGACTGCTCTGGACGCTGGTGCCCAAGCAGATGATGGTGAACCCTATCAAGAATTATCCAAGCAAAGCTCTTGCCCAGCACTGAGAGCAGCATCACCCCTCGGTAGTTGTTGCAGTCCTGGCGATCACCCTTCCCTTTCCAGAGGGGAACAACAAGGCCCCTCTTCCAGTCAATTGGAATGATGTCTGTGTTCTCGGCAGAGCACAGAACTGCATGCAACGACATGATTACAACATTTCCACCAGCCTTGAGAAGTTCAACATGGATGCCACAGTTCCCAGGAGCTTTATCCCATTTCAACCGGTTCACCACAGCCCGTGTTTCCACAAACAAAGGTGGACCACAGTTGATTGGAGAGTCAGCAATAGGGATAGCAACACCCCTGACATCCAACTCGACAGCTGGTGGATCAGCATGGTAAAGCCGCTCAAAGTTACCAGCCCAGTGGACCTTCACTTTGGACTCCTCTGTCAAGAGCCCCCCCCCCCACTCTCTGCTCTAACTGCAGTACACCGAGGGATGGGCTTGGAGGAACTTAATGTGTGAATTCCCCTGAAGGTTGGACGAGAATCACTTGACCAGAGCTGATGCTCTACACCCTCACAGATTCCTCGCACACAGGCATCCTTGTCCACCCTCGGTGCACGTACAGTTTTACGCCTCAACTCCCTGAGAAGCTCAGCTCTGCCATTAAGCCTGATCCTGAAACTCTGTTCAATGCTATCCACTGTTCCTTCAGACAAAAAATTCTTATTCGCCCAATGGAGAGTTCCAAGACATCCACCGGCAACATCAATGATGATGGTCTTGAAGGCACTCAACAAGTAATCAGGATTCACCAAAGCACTCAGCCTGTTCGCAAACACCTCAGCTCCCCTCTCATCCTTGAGCTTGCCAACATCCAGCCTCGGCTGGGATTGTACCATTCTCCTGGATTTAAGCTGCAACTTCAGAGTTGCTACCACAAGCCTGTGGTTGGTGTTGAGGTACTAAGCACTCGTGTAGACCCTGCAATTCTGGATCATCCTCCATCAACCATCAACGAGGACATGATCAATCTCCTTTGCCACACCACCAGCATTGGAATACCAAGTCCAGTGATGAGCTTGTGGGGGCTGAAACTATGAACCAGCCACCCTAAGTCCATGACTTCTTGCAAAGTCAAGAAACTTAGTGCTATTCTGGTGTACAGTTCCAGACCCTTGGGGACCAACACATGTCTCATAACCATCCCTATCAGTTCCAGTCGATGCATTTAAATCTCCCTAGATGAGAAGAGTATCTCATCTGTGGCACTGATCAACCACAGATTTGAGCACGGCATGGGATGCATCCTTCACGGTGAGATCACTCGCCTCAGTCGGAGCATATACAGAGACCAGTGAAATGACACTGAAGGAGTGACGAATCCTTATTCCCATAATTCGCTCGTTGACCGTTGTTATCTCAGTTATCATTGGAATCAGCTTATTGGACACAGCTGCAGTATCTCCTTGGGCATGGTAACCATCAGAGCGACCAGACCAATAGTAGCTGTAACCACCCGCCATTATCTCACCACTATCGGATTTCCGAACCTCAGAGTGCTGCAATACCGATGTTCAAACGCTTGAGCTCAGATGATAACAGCGACAGGTGATTATCCTCTCTTAGGGATAGGACATTCCAGGTCCCCACCCAAAGGGACCGCCTCAGGTTAACCCAAGGAGACCGCCATCTGGTGGAGGATACTTCAGCATCACCACAACATACTGCTGCAATTTGACCCGGGAGGGGTACCCCGTGGTTTTCCTCCTATCATCAAAGAGTGGGGGTCGCGAAGGCTTTGCCCCAATCCTGTCATCCAGTGAGCTGCCCTGTGGAGGGCAGCTGTACAGGAGGTACTCCCACGGAGTGGGTTTTCAATTAAATTATTTGTGGTTTTCTTGTTTTTTTGCGGAGTGAAGGGGTTTACATTAGTCGGAGTGCAAATCCTGTCACCAACCCCCGACACAGTTTGGCACTAGATATGGAAGGCTGTTGGCTCACAAGTAGCTCCTCCACCCTTTGACAGGTTTTGTTTTTAATCCTGCTGGGTTTCCATATCCAAACACCCTCATCACCAGAAAACCTGTTGGGGGATATGGTTTAGTCGCCAATAACCCGACCATGAAACAGGTTAGTACAGGTTCACATAAAACCTGTAGCAAGTCACAGATCTAATCTGATCTGACCTGACCTGACAACCTTCAGCTGCACCTTTGTGTATGCTCCGAATGAACCCAGATTTCAATACAGTAATCATCAGGTGGTTTAGAAAAGATCTGTCATTTAATCAGGGAAGAAAACCATCATTCCCTTCAATGTAGATTTATCATCAAATGTTTTCCAATTTATTGGAGCATTATTAGGAGCATCAAGTGCACAAAGTTTATTCTGAAGAGACTGGCACCAGTGGAATGTTGGCCAACCGTGGAGATGTATCTGCACCGTACGCGACTCAAGTGAGAACTACCACAATCAGTGACAAATGTCTGGGCTTTCTGTACTCTTAAATCTCGTTTTACTCGAACACGTAATTGGCCGAGAGTAATCCATTGTGCAGCCTTGTGATGAACTATCCTGCAGCTACCGGTCTGTGTATGCATCGCTTGAACTCTCTCCTTTACCTACAGTCCCGTACTTACTTTTCCATCCATTTAGGGAATTCCTCAATCTGTAATCACTCTTCAAAATCTTTTGTTCGATCATCTTTGCTCAATCCATGTGTTTCAACTGCTGTGAAAGCTTACTTCTCACTGGGGTTTAGCCATTGTTTTAGTACTTCTGGAATGGGACTGGAATTTTGTGTGACAGCCTTCCATATCCATCATCTAGTAGTGTGTGTGTGCTAAGATAAGTGAGAAGGAAAGATTTTCATATTTAGTTTTAGGGAAGCAATCCATTGTGCAGGAAGTAATTTTTGGAGAAGCAGGTTTTTCAGAAGCAATCCATTTTTATAAAGTAGCTTGCTTACACACTCCACAAATGAAGGTTCATGTTTGCACTTGGAAGCTATTTTTGAAAAAGAAAAAGAGTACCGAGCTCCTCTTGAAGTTACTTCTTTAAGGCCCGGTCACACCTTGACGTTTTAGCCAACGTATGCCGATTTTTGAATTTTTTTTCTAAAACGCTGGCACACGTTGAATACGTTATGGGTAAGTTTTGATAACATTGAGAGCACGCTGAAAAACACTTCCATATGTCGTTGTACGCTGGCTTTAAACGTTGTACTTTTCGGTTGTCCTCAAATTTTTTCATGCTTGAAATTTCACGACGTATGCCGGCGTATGACTCACACGTTCCGCTACGCTGGCCACAAGTTGTATGCACGGTCTGCGATCGTTGACAGACGTCAACACATGCTACTTGTAAGTTAATCATAAGTTGAGACACGCCGAGGTAATGTTTAGCGTACCCGAAACTTATTTCTAACCTATGATTAACGTGTTGTTGGCACGTTACGCGATCGTTGCCACACATCGACAGACGTTACTTTTAAGTTACTCATAGGCTGAAAGACGTCGGTATAATGGATCGTCCTTGCGTCAGCGTCCATGGCCACGGCCAGGACACTTATTTGCATCATTCTTCAAACTTTTCTTCGGCATGACGAGGATGTTCACACTTCGATGTCTAGCTTGGCTATGATTCCAATTGTCCATCGGCAGCGTCTATTTAAAATAGTCGAGTTTGAGCGTTTTAACACGTTCAGAAGAAACGCTTCAAATTTCCAAACGCCAGCGTCAAAAAACAAAGGCGAGTGACAGCAATTTAAATCGTTCATTGTAAACAATGAAAATAGCTGAGTGGTTCCCTTTAAAAGTCGTTGAGTGTAAAAAAATCCAATTGTTGAGCGCAAGCGTCTACTTTCAATAGTGGGGTTTGAGCGATTCAGCACGTTCAATAGAAACGATTAAAATTTCCGAGCGCCAGCATCAAAAAACAAAGGCGAGTGACAGCAATTTAAATCGTTCATTGTAAACAATGAAAATAGCTGAGTGGTACCGTTTAAAAGTCGTTGAGTGTAAAAAAAATCCAATTGTTGAGCGCAAGCGTCTACTTTCAATAGTGGGGATGCAGCCATTTAAATCGTTGAGTGGCAGCCTATGAACCTACCCGTGGACACGCGGACGCAAGGACGATCCATCATAACCCACACCCTCCCTCTCGCACTCACCTACTACTGCCAACATGAACAAACTACTACTAATACTAATACTAATACTAATACTGATACTGATACTGATAGTTACTGCTGACATGGACATCGATTCAAAAAGGAACTCGAAAACACTGTTGGGTTCCCCTTTTATGAGCAGCATTTTTATATACCAATTCCCCAAACCGCTGGGAACACGTCTTTATATGGCAGTTGTAAGCTAGAAACACGTTCATTTTTTTTTTTTGTCGACCGGAAGACGTCATTGGAATACGTCTACATACGTCGATGTGTGTTGGGACTACGTAAAGAATTGGTTCAAAGCACGTCAAACATAAGTTAGAAATAAGTTTCGCGTAAAAAAGACATTACCGCGACGTGTTTCGACTTATGAGTAGCTTATAAGTAGCCTTTGTGGACGTGTGTAAGCGTCCTCATATCGTGTGTAAAACTTATCCCCATCGCATGCGGAACGTGTGTCATATGCCGAGTACGTCGTAAAATTTTGAACATGTTTAAAATTTCTTGACGTACTCTACTTACTACGACGTATGATAGCGTACTTTAGCGTTCTACTCACGTATACCAAACTTACTCATACCGTATTTGACGTGCCCCAACGTTTTAGACACATTTTTCTTTGGTCGGCATACGCTGGTAAGATCGCCAAGGTGTGACCGCAATGTTGACACTTCCATTTCTACGGCAGTTATGATTCGAATCGTTGTGCGTCAGCCTTTTAATAGGCTACGTCACGACATCGTCGGCGATGCGTGCAACCCGCTATGCCGAAGTTAGACTATCGTTGGGCATCGGTTTTGTAGACCGACAACAGGTTCAGCATTCGTTGGTATAAGTTATCTATAACACAACGAAACGTTCTGTGTCCATTACTAATATGTTATGCATACGACCAACTCGTTATGAATACGTCCGAATCTTTAAAAAAAACATCAAAAGTTCAACGTCAGCCAGCGTTTTACATACATTTTAATACGTTGCCATCGCTGGCTAAAACGTCAAGGTGTGACCAGGCCTTTAACCATGTAGTTTGCTGGTTTAGAAGCTAAACTTTTCATCAAACTTCATAATAACAATCCCCCCAAAAATGTGATTCTCATGTCTTCTTTGCTGTCTTTAGCCATATTCCAACAGTTATGTTTTACTGATTCAATTTCTGTATTCTCAATTGATATTTACCAGTGTTGTTCCCCCAATTGGAAATACAAAATGTTAATGATAATCATGAACATCGGCTTGTGCAGTGTTTTGGGGCCTGGCAATAAGCCACCCGTTTAGTGGCAGGAAAAAAATGAAGTCTCGTATCAACACAGTTAACTTCATAATGTTTCTGCTGCAAGGCAATAAAAACATTTATAAAACTAGAAAGAGCAATCAGAGATTGCAGACCCTCACCAGGACTGCTTTTGTGTGCTGGTGTGTTGCATAATTAATAACAGACACAATTAGAACTGCCATTTTATAACTGCTGGCAGTGATGACCGAGTACCAAGATGTCCCGCTTTGATACAACCCATTTTGATCGGACACCTGACCCTGACCCATGACGTTTTTCATTATTATTCAATTGAATGTAGAATGGGATTAAAATAAATTCAATTCAAATCAAATGGAAGACCAAATTGGTACAATCCTGCATTGGAGTTATCAGAAGGAACCCAAACAGGCAAAAAGCAAAGATGGAGTTGTCAGGAAGAACCTGGATATAATTTGGGGTTTAGCTGCTACTCCTCTACCCTCAAACCCATCCAGGCATAGCCAAGTGAGCCTTATTTTAAAATAATAATAAAAAATTGAAAGAATCCAGATCAAAAAAACTAAATAATTATGTCTGCCAGACCATATGTCTGATCAAATTGAAATTTAAAACATGTATTCTGCATCACTACTCGATCATAATTGTGAAGTTTCACATCGATTGATTGAATGGTTCTGGAGAACACATTATTTATTATTTATCTTCAATCCAATATGGCTTTCGAACCATGTGACCCATCAATTATTCCTTAGCAAACTCGTACACGCCAGGCTTGGGGAACATTTGTGTGAAGTTTCCCCTCGATCTCTCCAGCTGTTCTGGAGAAGAATATTTTTTATGGATTTTTGGGTAAATCCAATATGGCTGCCAAACCATGTGACCTATGACTTCTCATGTGTAAACCTTTTGTTCCTCATGGATAGGTGGTCATACTTGTAGTTTTGTCTCGATCTGTTCAGCTACCTCAGATAAGAAGATTTTTGAAGGTTTAAAAAAAAAATCAATGTGGCTGCCGAATTACGTGACCGATGATGTCATGAATTTTTTTTCTGTAGACTATTTTATCCCGAGATGACCCTCAAATTGTTTTCTACTGATTAGATGTGGTGTTCTACATCCGCAATTATGACGTCGTAACAAAGGCACCTATGATGTCATCAAAAAAGCACTTATTCCACATGAGGGGTACTTGTGGTGTGCCAAGTTACAAGTTTTTCCTTGGTGCGGTTTCAGAGATGGAGGACCAAAGTTTTTCCGTTTTTCCATTTTTCCAAAATGGCTGCTGCACCACATGACCGATAATGCCATAATTATCATTGCAACATTCTGCATGAGTAGTCACACGTATGGTGAAAATTTAGTCTCAATCCGATATTCGTGGTTGAAAATAATTGGTGGTTGAATTCAATGACCAAATATGCAACTCTTCTTCAAATTTCAAATCAATCGGATGAAAATTGACAATTTTAGAAATTCGGCCTATGTTGACCTTTTGATCGATGTTGAGCTCAAAAATAATTGGTTAGTTGAATTCAGTGACCTGAAATATAAATCCTCTTCAAATTTCAAGTCAATCGGATGAAAATTGGTGATTTTAGAAATACCGCCTGAGTTGCTGACCTTTGGCCTATGTTGACCTTTTGTTCGACGTTGACCTCAAAATAATTGGTTAGTTGAATTCAGTGACCTGAAATATAAATCCTCTTCAAATTTCAAGTCAATTGGATGAAAATTGAGGATTTTAGAAATGTGATTTCAAGATGACTTTTGACCTTTGACCTCAAAACCAAGAGGCATCTCAGTTGAGACTACCTTGAGAACTTGGTAAAGTTTCATGACAATCGGTTTGGAATAATGACCTGTGGGCGATTGATAGACAGACAAACAGAATGACAAAATCAACTGACCAATATACTTGAAAAATCTTCGATTTTGCAAGTAACGGACAGACAAACAAACAAACGGACCCAAACGCAATACCCTCTCCTTCGGCGAGGGTAATAAGTTAAACTATTTTAAAGTTCACAGCGGAAAATGCAAGCCAAGAACATCAGATTCATGCAAGACAAGAACATCAGATTCGGTGGTGTTGTGGTTCGAGTGTCCAATCTGAGTCTGGGAGGTCGGTGGGTCAAACCCCGCTCGAATCATACCAAAGAAGTTAAAAATGACATTTGCTGTTTCCTTGCTTGATGGAATAGTGCAGTATTTAAAAAAGATAAAGCATGGACAAACATCCATAGGTTGGTAACCATTGTGTAGGCTTGATGGGCTGAGTAGCCTCATCCTTCATAGTGGGTCAACTTCGCATAACAATTGTGCATTTTGTGAGGAAAGCACCAAATTTGGCACACTAGTAGCCTATCATATTATGAACAGATTTGGATATTGGGCCATCTCAAATTCAGCCGCTGATGGCTGTGGCAGCCATTTTCCACTGCCATCAAAAATCTGAGATGGCCCAATATCCAAATATGTTCATAATATGATAGGCTACAAGTGTGCCAAATTTGGTGCTTTCCTCACAAAATGCACAATTATGCTATATTTAGCTAAGTTGCCCCACTATCATTGAATTTCCTTTTCAGGGAACTCATTATCCCGTGCGTGTGAAGTGATAAGCGTGGTTAAGCAATTGGTTCACTTTGTCTGTCGGTCTATCTACAGACGTCAGTCGATGATGGAGGAAGTACTTAATTTCAATTGAATGCTATATTTTGAATACTGCAGAACATGGTACTCAACATGAATCAGAACATGAACCTGCAGTTTAGCAGGACTTTGGCTCTGAATTTGGCAAATTGTACGGGATCTCGTCCGATCGCGCGTGCGCCCAGAGGAGTGAGATCGTTGTTTTATTATGTCTGGCAGTTAAACAAAAATTAAAATCATTCCAAACAGGAAGCACTGTTTTTATGGACGTCACAAAGGACAAACAAGCACGAATAACTAATTCAACTTGTTATTTAAGGTACGGTGGTGTAAAAGACTGCATCAACGGTGGTAGACTTCCGGAAAAAAAACTATTTTCTCCAATTTTAAAACTTTTCTTTGATTTCAATTGAATTATATACCTGAACATTGTATAACATGACTCACCTTGCTGCTATTGCCAAAAACCTCCAGTTTTGCAGTATTTGGACAAAATATTACACCATTTTAGACCATCGGTTTCAGTGGTGATGTACCCTGGTCATAGCCAGTTGAAAGCATGACATCATGTCACTATGATAATTGGATGCCAAAATAAATAAATAAATAAATATTTACACCATCTCGACCAATCAAATTTGCCGCTCACACTCTCAGCATTGAGAAATATTGCAATTCAGACAAAATCACGACTTGGCGGAAATCTAGACCGTGCTCAGAAAAGCAAAGCAAGAGTTTTATAAAGCCTTCCCATGTCCTTTTTCTCAAGACTGTGTGGGGAAAGGTCTTCCATGAACTCTCCAGTTATTTATTTTTACAGATTGCACTTTACAACGGGATGCTGCAACAGGTGTTTTCCACTCCTGCGCTGCATTGTTTAGTTCTCCAGACATAAACAGACAACTACTTACTTTGTTTTAAGCACATTCCCACTGGTAGCACCTGAACCTGAAATTGCTTCAAATGATGAAACAGCTTTTTCAGATTTTCAACTTGTTTTCCTTAACAGGTGCCAATTCCTCTGCTTACTTTCGACCTAACTCCTGTGCCACAACATTTTATCCTTCGATCTATATCCCGAGCAAACGATATATAGCATTGTTTGTAAATTCACCGAGAGGTATTATCAAAAGGCTCAAGTGCCCGCAAAGATAAATACCATAAAAGGCAATGCAAACTTCCATTGCAAAACGGGGAAACATTATTTTGCTCCTAATACAACAAGTATGTTTGCTTGTAAATGAAGTTACCAGATAACTGATAAAGTTTGTTTAAGTGTAGTGTTTAACTGTAATCAATGCTTCAAGCTAAATACTGCCTTCTATGTACAGATCATTTCTGTCAATATAGTTAAGGGTTTCCGCAAATTTGCCATGAGGGGTACCCCCTCTAAATACCTGTGCAACATCCACTTGTGTTGTCAATATTTGGTGTTTGCCTGGGAAAACCCACAGCAATCTCTTTGGCCTAACATCCTTTCGGACGCTCGGTGTTATTTTGGCAGGAATCACAAATGTTTCTCTATCTCAATATGTACTTCGGACTTTTTGAGAGCGATAAGTTTGGATATTGATTTCCATTCTTTTTGCGTACAAAACTGCTTGCTGCTCTGTATGGGTCAAGGACAAACGTTTTTTTTTTCCTCTTTTTTTATTTTACCTCATTGTCTGCATGTTGTTTTCCTGAACGGTTCTATTTAAAGTTTCCATGGGATTTTTTTTTTAATTTTAGATATAATATATATTTACAATACAATGCCCTCCACTGTTATGGTACCAAGGACATCATTCCATACTGGCTGTTGTCACATTGATCCTGACCAACAGCATGTCTGCCACACATAATCTTGTTTGTGGTCTGCCAACAGATCTGGATAGGTAACCGGGAAAATCACAATTCAAAGTAGGATAAACCTCTGGCGATACACAAACTACGAAAAGCAGATACTGCTGCTCACCACCACCCCTGGCAAAGTAGATCATACTGACATTTGACTGAAGGTGGGAGCAATTTGTAATTTGTTCAGGGTGCTGGACATAACTCACATATACAGTACTTCCCGAAAGACAGCGTGGGTTCTTCAATAGGACACCGACGACCAGTGCTGGCAGACGGGGTCTTCGGCTTCATGTATTTGTGATGGATAGTGCACACACTGAGGGATCACCCTGTATGTGAAATACCAGGAGGAAGGAAGTTTAAAATGTTTTTATTGTTTTGGTTATAATTTTTATTAACCTGACGAGGGAGGGAGAGCAGTTGGGTGGGGGTGAATTAACGCAGATGACGTGTTCACATTTAGTGGGTCACCAATAAGAATCATAACATCTCGACATCCATCAATCAGCATGATACATGCACAAACCCACAGATCACACCCATCTAACGGGACTAAACCAACATTTTCTTCCTACATCATATGTATATTTCACAAATTGCTTTTAGTTACCTATCAAAATATTTGAAATCTCTCTGCCGTCAATGTTCCAACCACCCTCCCAGGACCAATTATACACAGGTAGTGGACAAAACAATGGAAACACCAATGTAGTCACTTAATAGGGTGCTGGGCCACCATGTGCAGCCAGTACAACCTGTACGTGCTGTAACATAGAGTCCACCAGCGTCTGGAATGCTGCAGGAGGGATGCGGCCCAATTCTTCCACGAAAAAGTCAATCAACTTAAACTTGCCTGATGGAGGTGGAATACGCTGTCTCAGACATCGTTCCAGAATATCCCATAAATGATCGATTGGGTTCAGATCTCGTGACTGAGAAGGCCATGACATATTGATAACATCATTGTCATGCTCACCAAACCAATGGGTGACCACACGTGCTCTGTGGATGGAGCATTGTCATTCTGGAAGACATTCATGCTGCAACATAGGGTGAAGATGATCATTCAGTAGCATTAAGCAGTGATTGGCATTGACCTTGCCTTCTAAGGGAATGGCTGCACTCAAACCTTGCCAGGAAAATGCACCCCACAACATTACAGAACCACCAGAACCCTTCACTGTTGGAACCAAGAACTGTTGTTTGTAGAGTTCTTTAGATTGGTGCCATTTGTGCACCCACCCATTTGTCAAGAACATGGTGAACGATGATTCACATGATCAAAACACATTTCTCCACTGCTCGGTCGTCCATTGCCTGTGCTCTTTGCATTACTGGACTCACAAACGTGCATTGTCAGGTGTGATGAGTGGTTTGTGCATTGCAATGGTATCCCGCTCTGTGGAGTTCTCAGAGGACCATGTTTTTATGAAACTGGATGCTCATGCCCCAGGTTGAAATTTACAGTCAATTGATCTGCAGTTGCTCACCTGCTTTGCCTTGTACTTCAAATTAATACAGGGATATGACAATCCTAGAGTATCCACTTCCGCCCACTGTGCTCTTTGCTCATGAAGTCTTTCCCTCGAAGTTTCATTCCTGCGCGTGAAACATTCACCTCAGACTGCTTCTTTTGAAACATCAGCAAGTTGAGCTGTCTTTGTCACTGAAGCAAATTCCAAATGCACCTAAACAATCACCCTCTTTCAAAGTCACCAAGGTCTTCTCTTGCAGCCATGCTAGCCATAATTATGGCCACCCAGGCTTGTGTAGTATTTTCATACATGACCCAAAGCATGCTGGGATGTTATTTGCTTGTGTAACACATGGGCCACGCCTGTGTGGAAGCCATTGCATTCAATATACTTGGTGTCCCTAATTTACCCAGGTGTTTCCATTTTTTGTCCACTACCTGTACATAAGTGACTCTTTGTGTGAAATACCGACTTCACTTCTCTCCTAACTCTCCCATTTTTTCTAATACCTTCTATCTCTGCTCCGAAATCCTGTTGGTTTTTGGTCCATCATGGTTAAAGAAAAACTTTCCTGCAGCTATTTTATCTCAACCTGAAGTTATCTGAAACATGAAAAAAAAAATAAAAAAGCTACGATCCCCTATTAATCACGTTTCTCATGTTAAAACCACATTCCTCTTCAGCCACTCCTCATAACTTAACTTATCTAACAATGGAATTCAGTAAGTGTCTGGAATGAACTACTTCTATGGCAGCTATGTCTTTCCACAACTACAGTGAACAACACTGTAGATAATTAATCAATGTGAAGCCTTACGAAATACCAGTATAACATTAACATCACCTTTTTGATCTATAAACTATCCAATCCCGATATATATATATATATATATATATATATATATATATATATATATATATATATATATATATATATATATATATATATATATATATATATCTATATATATCTCAACTCTACCTGAAGAAGTTGCATAAAGCAACCATGAAAGGCTACCAAGGTAAGCTCTTTGCTGTTTCAAACCCTTCCCAGAGTTCCTCCACAGCTATAAAGATATTCACACATAGTACACACATGAGAATCCCAATACTACACACTCTCTGAGCTGCCAGACCGGTTTCATCACTTGTTGGTGAATCATCAGCGACAGTGCAGACTGAAATGCATATCAACGAGGCTCCCAAACAAGTACCACGTGCAAACATCAAAAACAGTCAATACATAAATAAAGAATGACCCACTGACATATCTCACTTGTAAATAGAGGGAATAGCCAATCAGCTCTCACTTAATCAACTAAACCCATGACGTTTTTCATTATTATTCAATTAAATGTAGAATGGGATTAAAATAAATTCAATTCAAATCAAATGGAAGACCAAATTGGTACAATCCTGCATTGGAGTTATCAGAAGGAACCCAAACAGGCAAATTATATAAGGTGGCTAGGATTATATAAATAAATCAATTCCTCCGAGGGTTGAACTTGGGAGCCTTTCTTGGTTGGTTTATGCAGCTTCTTTGGCTCGAAGAGCATAAGAGGAGTCTGTATATGTGTATATATGTACACTGTATGCATTTTACCCATTGTTTTGCTGACATGTTTAATCTATTGGACAACATGTTGTACTTCTCAAACACTCTGCTGTATTCACTTTCATTTGCCCGTGGTCATCTTCATCTGGTTGGAAGTCATCCAACATTACCTTCATGAACCATCCATACTGCTTGTATCTGTCGTGAGCAAAAATCACTTCCGCTTCGCTGCAAAGCTCCGTATTGGATTCTTTGATTTGAACCTCTGTTTAAATTGAGTGAAATGAAACATTTTGAAAATTTCGAATTATTCTCGCTCAGATTTCAACTTCAGTGTGAGAGGCATGTTGTCAAGTTGTGAAACTTTGTTTGAAAAAGTTGATTTGTTATAATGGCCACAACTTGGTGGTGGTATACGATACATATTTACATAGAGAAAATTGTGGCTGTCCCCCCACCTTGAATCCCCTCGCCCAGATATGCTACCCCGACAGAAACCATACTTGGGTAACATGAAAAATTTGGTTCAGTTGTGTTTTTTGTTTTTTTGTTTTTTTGAAGCAGATATAAATGAACAAATTCATTTTTATGGTGTAGATTAGTTTTTCAAACTCTTTTCATACTCTCTTTTCATATTTGCTTGTCTCTCGTTTCCTTCTTGAGAGCATCAGTTATAGTTTAATATTGTAAAATGAGACATAACTGATGGTCTAAAATGACAGATAATGAGCTTTAGAAACAATGGGAGGGGAACTTGTGAAAAGGCACAGGAGAATAATGAACAGGTGGAAAAGGACAGACTTTGAAAAATAAGAGCTCCTGTTTTTGAAAAATAGGCCGTTAGTGGTTCGTCAGTGTTCCACAAGTCTTGGAAACCCATTGCTATTTAAAAGGTCCCTGGAGGAAAAAGCACATACTTGACAAGAACATGAACACTCCATAGGTAAATAAACAAGCTCTCTCAAATTTGAACCTGGCATTGTGAGCGAAACGCTCAGATGGGAATGACGATCATTTTAGACCTTTTGTATTGATTTTGTTCCTTGACTGTTATCTTACATCTTATTGGTCGACATTTTAATGATACCGACCACAGAACAAAGGCTTTTAAAAGAACAGCATAGACAAACATCAGGATCCCTTTGAATATAAAAGTGCGAGGAGATTAGAAGCAGGGATTACAAACGGATTTGAAATTTTTTGGGGAGAAGAAGCATTGAAGGAAAAGGCAAGTAAGGAGATTGGTTTGTTAGACTCCAATTAAAACAAAAAGCCTTTCTGACATTTTTTGATAAAATAATAGCAAATGGGGGGTGGGGTAGGAGAGAGTCTGGTGTTGGCTTAGCGGTTAAGGTAGCTGGCTTGGAACCCTAGAGTCCTGAGTTCAAGCCCCTGCTTCACCATTGAATCAACACCAGGTGGGGTTGACGCAACCTGTTATTCTTCCGAGGTCGTCAAAATGAGTGTCAGTGTACTGAGGTAATAACCATTTGGGGTTACTTGCGTCAGAGTGGTGACTCATCCTGGACTGTACTCCTTGCCAATGAAACTGCCTTGGCAGCCCCATGGACACTTATGGCGCAAAAGGAATGGTATTATCATTAAAAGGGGGAAGCTACCAAGATTGATTCCGCAATTACATGAATAGTTTGTATGCAGTACCTGGCAAATGATTATATCATTGATGGGAGCGTTGCTGTGCTCCTGATGCAGTGCCCCCTACAACTCAATCCCCTGAAGGTGATCACAGGAATGGAATTTGTCAGGACACCAGCAAAAATCACCAAGAACAAAACAAGAAGAACAGGAAAATGAAATGACTTAAATGAAGCAATAAAAAGTAAAAAAAAATATTTACTTTTCACAATAATTATCAAAAAAATTGTCAAAGTTGATTCCCTTTTAACCCATTATCAGATGATCCAAAGAACTTGTACACACCTTTGGTTTTGCACCTTTTGATGTATGGTCAGTCGCACAACAGAAGCTGTTCCTTGAAAAATCAATTGTAAAGAGATGTGGTGAATAAGTGAGAGCTAGTGGTCATGGCATTGATCCTTTTTGAGAGAGTCAGGACTACTTTGTTGAAATGTGTCAAATATTTAATCTCTGCTGATGTCTTATTCAGTCATACCCATGATCTATCTTCTGATACGAAAAGGAGAAGCGTCTGACCGTCCATGTGTCTCGCTTCATTCTAAAGGGTCTCGGTGGTCGTAGAATAATACAAATGGTACCGTTGGAAAATTAACAATTGAAGAACAAGAAACACGTGTCCGTTTAATCTCACAGGTGCCTATTTTAAAATCCCTCTTTCGATGATTGAAGAAGAAAATGTGGAATGTGATCTGAACGTAACACGGTTCCAACAATAACATTCATGATTCTATGATAGGCGGAACCCTTTTGAAAGACACGGAAGGAGCATACAAAGTTATGTATAGTAATATCTCTCGAAGCAACGGAGAAGATATAAAAGTACAAGTAAGGAGCATACATACAACAACAACCACCACCACAACAGCCGCAACAGAAGCACCAACAACCACCGCAACAGCAATGACAGCAGCAACAACAACTACGTGTTATAAAAGATAATTTTTTTCACCTGTTTCACTTCATTTTACATCTTCATGACATTCACAGACAGACATGCAATGTGTTTGTGTAGTACAACATGGTGTCTTGAGATTAAAAAATATATATATATTGTATACATTGTCGAGGCTCGTATGAGAGCTAACACACAAAAGGTACAACAAGGGGAGCAGGAGACAAGAGGGGTGGGAGAGGGAAGAAAAAACAGTGGAAAACAGAGACATGAGGAGATCTGTGGAAGGGAGAGTGATGGGGCGGGGTAAACAAGATGGACACGACAGGGACCTTCAGGGTGGAAAGCAGGGAATTTGAAGGAGGTGGGTTTGCGGTGGATTCGTGGGGGTAGAAAAGATCGTGATTTTGGATGGGGGAAGATAAGAGATGGTGATAAGATAAAAGATTAAACCCGTCAGTGAAGCGAGGTGAGGCACGCTGAGTTAAACCCAAAAGGAAACATGAAATTGTCAGCTCGGAGTCAAGTGTGCATACGTCTAAAATATCCTGACAAACCCACTCCACAGTTAAATACAATGAGGCATAAAATATAAAATGTTTTTTCTTTGCCTATATTTGCAGTTCCTCATACTTTTTTTTGCATGTTTAGGACTAGCAGAGTACCCGCCCGACGGGCGATCTTGTTCCAGGCATGCAACATGTTCTTCTGATGCATACCTTTATTTGGGTGGTGTATAGGCAACTGACAGATATGTATACGCAAAAAAAAAAACCCGGGTTACGTGCACGCAGCAAAAAAATACTTACTGCTTATAATTAAAAACACGGCACTGCACTGGAAAACGTGGGGACAGACATACTGCACTGCACTGTAAATGGTGGATACTTGTAATACCAGGGAACACCTGGAGGTGGCGCTACACAATACACATTTACATAGGGAATTTGCATCCCTCCGACTCCCCCCACCCCCTCTCACCACCTCCTCCACTCCAAAACCACCAGCAAAGATTAAAAAAAACTCCTCAATACATTAATTGGGCTCATGCTGATGCTATGTAGCAAGTCTGGATGGAATCGGCCCACAACTGTAGGAGGAGTAGTGCAACAAACAGATAAGACGCACAAACACCGGTTCCTGAATTATATAGTAATGATTGTATATTACTCGTAAGATCATTATGAATGGCCCACATACTGTTTATTCATAGTGTCCAAGGAAGAGCAAGTATGGTTATTCCAAGTTTCTACCACAACACTACAGTTATAAATGAAGTGGGATTGTGAAAGTTGAGGATGTTTCATGTTACAACAACAACAACAACAACAACAACAAACAAAGGTGAAGAGACCGAAAAAGGAGAGGGTTAATTGAATATTAATGAGGCCTTCGACTAAAATGCACGGCATGAAGAGGTAAGCTAAGATTGTTCTACACAGCACATGGC
>NC_140969.1:7075377-7115377 GCF_056783735.1 Eptatretus burgeri
TCAGTGGCCCAACGGGGCTTGAACTCAGGACCTTTTGGATCCCAAGCCGCTGCCCTAACCACTGCACCAACACCAGGCTATATATATATATATATATATATATATATATATATATATATATATATATATATATATATATATATATATATATATATATATATATATATACATACATAGTAGTTTCCCTTCCCCTATGATCCTGATTTTTGTTTGCCGACTGCTTGGTTTGTCCCATTTATTTATTCATCATGTGTTGTCTTTCCTCATCACTGTATTCTTTTAATAAACTCATTTCAATTATACGAAACTTTTCTCCACATCCTGCCTTTGCCTGTGCGAACAACTGCCAGGTTCATCTTTTATTTGAACAATCCTTGAGGCTTCGTAAGGAGTAATTAAAAAGAATGCAGTAAATTCTAATATCCTTTTGGCCATTCGCAGAGGCCTTCAGCAGCCTCTAGGTCAGTTTGTTCATGTTAACGGACCCTCTGACGTGACAATATGCTTTAAAATGCAAGCTCGGCCATTGCTATACACCTGTATACAGTGCCAATAGAAAGTCGACACCCCCTTTTCAAAATTTTCTCCTTTTGCCTTATAGCCTGGAATTAAATTGCATTAAATCAGACTTTTCCCACTTTTATTTACACATTGTAACCCACAACTCCCAAATGAAAAACAAATTCTACAAATTTCAGAAAATTTATTTTAAATAATTGCTGTAAAAGGTGCTTCCACCAAATATTAACTCAGGAGGGTGGACACTGATCCAACCAAGATATTTTAGTTTTGTATTTTAAATTAATTTTCTGAAGTTTGTAGAATTTGTTTTTCACTTGGAAGTTGTGGGTTACGATGTGTTTATAAAGATGGAAAAAAGTCTGATTTCATGCAATTTAATTCCAGGCTATAAGGCAACAAAAGGTGAACATTTTAAAAAGGGGGTGTAGACTTTCTGTAGGCACTGTGTGCATGTTTTTTTGTTGTTGTCGGCCTGTTGATGTTGTAGACCTTATATTGGTTGAATCCACTCTGCACGAGGGGCACTTTTAGCAAATACTTGATTTGCATAACACAATATGCTCTCAGTGATGTCAGAATGGCTTGGCCTTTCTTGTTCTTCTTTCCACGCTGCAATTTTAAGTATGCAGCACATGGCTGGGGGTAGCATCGTTTGCTGGGGGGCGCAGTTGGCGGCTGATGTAATGCCCCAGCTGTAGTTTAAAGCAGGAATTTGTCATTAGTTCAGGATATCAGCTATAGCTCATTAATTTTAACGTCTATCCAATGGTTGGCACACAAATTGATGAATCACCTTGCATGTGAAACACCAGGATGCCAGTTTCTAGCTGGATTGAGATATTTTAATGGCCAATCAATGTTAACAGAGTCAAACCGAAGAAATCCTCAAACAACTGGAGTAGTATAATCCTAACAGAGATATTTCTAGAGAAGTTAAGAAGAACAACCACAACAAACCCCTTAGGAACAATGTTCAAGCTGTAATTTTAAGCTTCCATCTTAGACACATGTTTCTGATTGAAATTTGTCATCAGACTGCTGTCGTTATACAAAATACTATTAAAACAATTAAAATATTTTAACTTAACGACGATGCACCTGCATGTCAGTTTTCCAGTTCTTTTTCAGGATGCAAGCATATGGGACATTCCTCATACCTATTCTTGTTTTAAATCTTTTCATTGTAATACAATTTCTGTAAGATACAACCATTTCTTTTTTTGACTGCAAGCTGAACATCAAAATGTACCTCATATATATCTCAATGAAGCTATCTTTCTATTTTCCAACATAAATAATTGGAGAATCATTGAATTTCCAAATATTTGTGCTGACTCGTCTGTTTACTTTCACTACTTTTACAGTGTTATAATCCACTCACTTGTGTTGTGCACATAACTTGGTAATCCTGGCATCTGCCCTGTGTTCAACAAATCAAACAAATTATAACTACATTCCTACCTGAATGTCCATCTAATAAAAGACTAACATCATCTTGATGGAGTGCTCGTCACAGGATCACTGAAAATATAATAGAGGGTGAAAACCTGAGCAATCTGCGTTCAGATTCAAGCTCACACATTTTGAGAGCGTGATGGTTTTCCAGGTAAAATAAGTGCATCCTTTTGTATCCTAAACATGATTTTCATTCCTTATTGAGATGGACCTGTAATCATACTCAGCCAATGTGATGTTACTATTTAAGGAGTTTGAGTTTAAGGAACAAATTGGACGTTTGTTTATAATTGCTCCAAGGTTGCGACATCAGTTTTTGTTTTCTGGAGTTAAATTTTGCTTTGTTGAACATGTTACTTGTTATCCCCATGCTTTTTGAAAAAAAGGGGGATATTGTGATTGGCTCCATCTGTCTGTCTGTCTGTCTGTCTGTCTGTCTGTCTGTCTGTCTGTTTGTCTGTCTGTCCGTCCGTCACACTATCTCCTCCGAAACGGTTGTGCAGAAATTCACTAATATAAACTTGGTAGTTATGATTATTATAAAACATTAAAAAAAATTTTTAATTTCAGGCACGTTTTAATGAAACTTTGTATCTACAATACACTCGACATTGGACGCATGAAACATGTCACGATTTTTGGGATTTAACCTCAGGTTCATGCCTCAGGGGGTGGGGATTTAGGACCACAGGGGTCAAAATGGCAAAAAAAATTTGTAAACTGAAAAATCGATATTGAGTCATTCCTGTTGGAACTTTTTGCCATCTTTCAACATTGCTTTAGGTGGGAAGTGTGGGGATTTGCGATGGTGCATCGACTCTGCTCTCGTTAAAATTTTGATCAACATACTCGAAGGTGGAATAAAGCTTGATTGACTGAAATGATTTATTTAATGTAAAATGTAAATTTTAAGTTTTATGATATTCAGAAATTCAAATCATTTAACATGTTTCGGGCTTTATAAAGTGTTTGCATTTGTAATTTTGTGCAGTTCGCGCAGTTCCGAGTTCTTTTGCAGTTTCGTTGAGCAGAAGCTGGGCTTTGGTTTCATAATGGGTATAAATATCAGGAAAGAGGGAAGGTAGTGTGCCAAAGATTGTGCAGAAAAGAAGAGTCATCAGAATGAACAAACTGAAAACTATTTCTGAATCTAGAGATTAGGGGTGAAAGTATGGGTGACAAAGTAAACTTTTATGTCAGTTGTGAAGTTGGATTTTATCGTTTGAAATCACTCGATACAGATTTAAATATTTTTTTACATTTTTGCAGCTGGCCAAATATATGTTGGATATGTCCTCCCTCTGTGGTTATCCTTTCATTGTGATGGTCTGCAGTGCAATCATCTGAAATTGAAATGGGTGTAAGAGAATGAAAAGTACTTTTTGAACACCTGCCTACCTTCGTTAAATGGCTGCAGAGTTTGGGCAATTTCACTGGCATTCACCAATGACCTCTTCGGGCAAACAGGGTTTGGGAAAGCAACAAGCAGCAAGCACATGGTCCAGCCCTGTTACGGGAATGTCGCATTCTTCACCATGGCCAGACATTTATTAAGAATGGCTGGACTATGGAGCGGTGTACGTGTGGGTGGGAGCCGTATTGACCGATGCAAGGCCGGTGGGAGGCTGGTGACATTTCCCAGAGGGCTGTGTGCACTCGTTTTCCAGATAACATTTTAGCAGGCCAGCACTTTTGCAAAGGGGCACAAACTGGACCCGACGTGTATTGAATGCGATCGATAAATGCCTTACATAATCGTGGCAAGAGATAAATCCACTTTCCTTTCTTTGCTTGTTCAAAGAGAAAGTCACTTTGCATTGTCTTTTTACCTCCGCAAGGCAGATTGACGACTTCACAGCTCCAATTTACCTGTGCCCTTGCTCTCGATGCATATAAAGATGGCTGTGTTCTTTATGCATGTGAAGTTTTGTCATCGGGGCCTGTTGTCCTAACAACCGCCATTGTGGTTACTCCAATAACATACTTCTGAGCGTTATTTCAATTAAAAACGGCAAATTTTAAGGTTGTATTTTGAATACATTCATTATTGCATGAAAGAATGTGTATTAAATAATAACATACATTGTGTCGATTTTTATTGATGTAAATTAACAATCCATTGAGCGAGTGATATCAAAGTATCCCACTCCCACACCTTATACCAAAAACAACAACAAACGTTTAAGGAATTCGCTAAATTAGTTTTTTGCCATATTTTGGAAATGCGCAAACATAGAACCTGTTGTTGTCACAGATGGCACTTATGATCACCAAGCAGATGAAAAGTGAAGTTACCGACTAGTTTCACCCATTTTGGGGCTATCAGGGATGTGTCCATGTGGCAGATGGCACTTTAAATCCAGGTTTAAATAAGTAGTTTCAATCTGGATTAAAAGAAAATTAAACCCAGATTTTGAATACTTAAAAGTTATTATCTCTGATTGTTATCTACCTTTTGAATTTCCAAACCTTTAATGAAAATAAATAGCACCAGGTGAGAAGTTGATGAGACGGTGAAATTCCCACTAATTTCAGTGGAGATGGCCAGGTCTTACCGCCGGGGGTCCAGGATTGGGTGTAAAATATGTGTGATGCAAATAGTGCATGTATATCAATCAATCAGGGATCACAAAAACCATGATGTTGCTACCTCCACAGAAATTACAACAATTGATAGTTATTGAAGTTGCACAATTCCTTTCCTCTTACAATTCTACCATAAATTGACCGAGATAGTTGCATTCAGCTTCATTCAACAACGGTGTAGAACAAATTTCAAACATATTGTGTTTATCATAATGAATGGAGACTTTTTGTGGCGAAATAAGTAAAATGCTTGGAAAGTTTTACTGACATAAAATCTATTCACATTTGTTTCCACAGTGAAAATTCTGGGTTGGCAATTCTGGGGCAGGATTTCCAAAGGTTAGTGGTGCATTTTTACCTGTGACATGCAGGTATACAGTAGCTTTGTGTTACTGTTGTTGTTGTGGTGGTTCTTGTTTGGAGTCGATTTTTGAAATGTGCACCCATTGGTCAGACATCTGCCGGACCCCCACCCAAATCTGTCATTTGAATCCGCCATAGCACTCAGACGACATGATATGGCCGCCATCTTGGTTCTCTGTTGGGCCTAACACATTTGGCCTGTAGGCCTCTGCCGATTATACACTCTCCAGCATTGTTGCATCAGATTTCCATTGGCTTTGTTTGGGTCGAGTGTTAATCATGATGAGGGACCCTGAAAAAATCGAATCATATGTCGAATAAAAATCATTATTAAGGTTTAATCGGCATACAAAATTTCAGCTTTCTACGTCACCCGGAAGGTACCAGACATTAACATCTGTCAGTCAGTTAGTCAGTGGGTGGTTGAAAGAGCTTTATATATTACTGGTGGGGTGTACTTACACATTGTGTAAGCATATGAACTGGGTTTCACCATTGTCTCAGTTCGTTCACCTGCATTTAATTTTTCATTTATTTATTTGCATTTATTTATATTTTCATTGACAGAAACTTTATGACGGTTCTGTGATTTTTATTGGTGTATCGGCTTTGATGTCCATCGGCACACAAAATTACCGTGCTTCACCATTGGCTTGGGTCGCTCACCTGCGTTTTTTTTCATTTATTTATATTTTTATTCATGGATATTGTCCGATGATTCTGTGTTTTTTTCCCGGTGTACTGGCTTCGATGTTCATCGGCATGCAAAATTTCAGCTTTCTACGTCACCTGGAAGACACCGATCTTTAATATCGTCAGTGAGTCAGTTAGTGTGTCAGTGTCAGTGAATCAGTGGCTCGAAAGAGCTTTGTATATTTGACTAGCAAAAACAACTCGAGACAGTGGAGAGGATGAAACCTGTGCCCCATGCGATGCTTGCGCACATGGGGTGAGTTCCGACTCCATACCGCACATGGCCCTCATTTCCGCTGCATACCATGATCCGCTCCTCGAACCATGAGCACAGCGCAAACCCATCATGGGCAAGATCCACTGAGCAGGCAAATGTACAGATGAGCTGGCAAGTACCGATCAGACAACTCGAGTCTGAAGCTCCTCCAAGCCTCGCATTTCCCAAAGAGAGGGTCTGCCGACAGAGCCCGGGAGAGAGAGAACAGAAAAAGCCCAGAGACACACCAGCAGAATCACAAACCGAGAAACTTAATTTTGTGTTGCTCCTTATATTTTCTCTCTCATGCTCATTGAGTACGCTTGTGGACTGCGCTGATTAGGCATGCGCCAGACATGCCATCATCAGGTAGCCTTCCACTCACTCTAATGTCCATGCAAGAAATTACAATTACTCTGACATTCTGACATATTATGAAATAACTATTCTAAGCTATTCCCATTTTCTGCTAAGCCAGATCTATAATAATATAGATGAGAAATGAAAACTACTAGCTCTGTTTACAGGCTTCTGAGGATGTTAATCTAGGCCGAAAACAAAACGGTTACTGAAATGTTCGGGAGTACATCCCTGCAGTAACTTTCATTTTAGAATTCTTCACCCAATTGCTCTTCTGTGCAGGAAATAGTGGTGTTACTACTACTACTACCACATCAACGGCCGCATTTAAGGAAGTTGGCTCGGGAATATTTTTGGCCCAAGTCTGGCACAAACTGGCTGGCCAGAACAGACGTTCGACTGAAAGTGGAAGGAATATTTAATTTGTTCAAGCTACCAGTGATAGCTTGCTTACTCTTTGAAAAGGACACTGGGATCTTTAACATTCACCGAGTAATGCTCACAGATGGGACACCCAGGTTAACATACATCCAAGTCAATGGCAAAACTGAAACTATATATTAACGTCGTTAGGCCAAAGCATCCTGATGTGCCATGTAGTAGGATCATTATGCCACACTACATAGACAACAACATGGCATCTTTATCAAGCAGAAAGAGAGGTGGAGTTTCTGATAGCAAGACTCAGACGTTAGTGATCAATTGCAAGTGATTAATCTAATACCTGCCTGGTCATAGGTTACCCCGACACTCAGCTACTTTCTTCTGAATATACCTGTAGGTGACCCTGCCATGAATAGCTCAGAACTGGCATCTCCACTTTGTATGTATCAGGTAAGTATCACAGAGCTAGTGAGAGTGCTTGGAACCACCAGGCACGAAATGAGTTTGGCTCTGATACTGCGTGCAGGAAGAGGGCCATGAGACAGGAAGAGGGATATGTCTGATCACAAGAAGAGGGACATGTCCCTCTTCATCTCCTTCCACCTTCTCTTTCTCCCATCTGCATCCCATATCAAAGACCTGCGTAACCACATTCCCCTCTTTCTTCCTGAACACGTGCCCCAACCAATGCAAACATACCTCCTGTTCCTTTCCTCTAATAGCGAAATCTTATAATAAAAAGGGAAATAATAAGGATCACCCATAAAACAAAGCATTAGATATAATATCCTCAAACATTAAATAATGTAAACTCAACATCTGCAGGAGACAGAGACAGAGAGAAATATATTTGGCAAACTTTTGCACCGCAGAGTTTCACTCACTCTATTAAAGGGTCGTGAATATTAAGATAAGACAAGAAAGAAGCTTAAAGGTGTTAACGACACAGTCTGTGGCTAAAAAAGGCGTGGAAGTAGTATACACAAACACATGTTGATAGCAGGTGCTGCTAAATATTTGTAATGTATATACCGTGTCGCGTGCTTGATCAGCAGACAAAGGCTTGGAGATGATGAAGGTTCGGCAAAGCAACGCAAGATAAATATTGACATGCAGATATCTTGTATCAACCAATGCCTCAGGCTGCAGGCTCATCGGTGGCTTTCCTCATCAGCACTATACTCTGCCTATATCGCTTTATAGCGTTTGCTTTCCCCCAGGTGCTCCTGAGCTATAGGAGAGATTATATCAGGTGTCATGTTGGTTTCACTTTGCACACACCTGCCTAGGCAATTCATTTCAACCTGGCAAGGTTTACGCATATATGGTTTAAAAAGAATATAGAGTGCATAAGTGAAAATAACATTCCCATTTTATCATTATGTCAGTTTCTGCTTATTGGGTGGGAATGGAGCTCCTGAACAGGGGAAAAGGTAGTCTGTGTGTTATTATTGTTGGTAACCATGTGTGTGCATATCTTGCTTATGTGTGCACACTGGCTCGTCGATCCACTTTCACAAGCTTCAAAAAGGTTTATCCGTCATGAGAACTTATACTAAGGAAGGAAACTGAGAAAGTTCAACAAACTTGGATGGAGAAACTAGCATTACATTACAAGGAAGAGGAACAAATGAAAATGGCTAGAACAAATCATCGCTCCTGTACGAGTATCTGTGAATGTGCAGTTTCAGTGACGTAAACACACTTGCTGGTGATCAGGGAGTCCTTTGGCCGAACAAAGAAGTCAAACAATAAACCAGAAAAGGAGCAATCGAAGATTGCAAACCCTCACCAGGACTTGTTTTGTGTGGTGTTTGTGTACTAGTGTGTCATGTAATTAATGAGACATAACTAGACATGCCAATTTATAATTGCTGGCAGTGATGACCAGGTACCAAGACGTCCCACTTTGATGCAACCCTGCTTTGATTGGACACCTGACCCTGGTCCATGACATTTATTATTATATAATTTAATTTAGAATGCGATTAAAATCAATTCATTTCAAATCAAATAGAAGACCAAATAGGTACAGTCCTGCATTGGAGTCATCAGAAGGAACCCAAACAAGCAAAAAGTAAAGAGGAAGTCATCAGGAGGAACCTGGATAGGTTTACATTTCAGCTGCTACTCCTCTACCCTCAAACCCATCCAGGCACAGCCAAGTGAGCCTCATTCAAAAAAATAACATCAAAAAGGACCCATATAAAGAAATTAAATAATTCTGGCTGCACGACCATGCATCCAATCAAGTTAAAATTGAAAACATGTATTCATCACCACTAGATCATAAATGTGAAGTTTTACGTCGTTTGATTAAGCGATTCCAGAGAAAACATTATTTAATATTTTTCTTCAATCCAATATGGCTGTTAAACCATGTGACCTATCAATTATTCCTTGTACACCCATTGCTTGGGGAACATTTGTTTGAAATTTTCCCTCGATCTGTCCAGCTATTCAGGAGAAGAAGATTTTTTTAGAGGTTTTAAGGTAAATCCAATATGGCTACAAAACGATGTGACCTATGACATCATATGTCTGAACCTTTTGTTCCTCATGGATAGGCGGTCATACATGTAAAGTTTCCCCTCGATTTGTTCAACCACTTAATGGAAGATTTTTTGACTTTCAAAATTTTTCATACTGATCAGATGTGGTGTTATACATGTGCAATTGTGATGTCATAACGAAGGCAGCTATGATGTCATAAAATCACACTTATTCCCCATGAGGAGTACTTGCCACGTACCAAGTTTTAATTTTTTCCTTGATGCGGTTTCAGAGATAGAGGTCCATAGTGTTTTTTTTTCCAACATGGCTGCCACACCACGTGACCTATGATGCAATAATTATCATTAAAACATTTTACACGAGTAGTCGCTCCTATTATGAAAAATTTGTCTTGATCCAACAAGCAGTTGCGTAGAAAAACACGAAAGTTCTGTGCGAACAAACAAACAGAAAGACCCAAATGCAACACCCTCTCCTTCGGCAAGGGTAAATATAAGCTATTGTTTAATTTAAAGGATTAACAACTACAAAAGGACTGTTTGAAAAAAAAACAAAGTTGTTATTGTTTTTACATTGTTTTTATTAGTTTTACATTGTTTTTATGTTATTTTTGCATTGTTATATAGTGTTTTTACATTGTTTTAATTTTGTTCTATACTGTTTTTACATTGTTTTACATTTTTTATATTGTTTTTACATTGTGTTATATTGTTTTTACATTGTTTTTATATTGTTTTTATATTGTTTGTACATTGTTCATATTGTTCTATTTTGTTTTTATATTGTTTTATATATTGCTTTTATGTTGTTTTATATTGTTTTTACATTGTTTTTATATTGTATTTACAATGTTTTTACATTGCTTTTATGTTTTATATTGTTTTTACATTGTTTTTTTTTTTACGTTGTTTTACATTGGTTGTATATTGGCGTTACACTGTTTTATATCGTTTTTATACTGGTTTATATTGTTTTTGTATTGTTTTTATATTGTTTGTACATTGTTCATATGGTTTTTACATTGTTTATATTGTATTTACATTGTTTTTACATTGCTTTTATGTTTTATATTGTTTTTACATTTTTTTTTTTTACGTTGTTTTACATTGGTTGTATATTGTCATTACACTTTTATATTGTTTTTCCATTGTTTTTATATTGTTTGTACATTGTTCATATTGTTTTTACATTGTTTATATTGTATTTACATTGTTTTTACATTGCTTTTATGTTTTATATTGTTTTTACATTGTTTTTTTTTTTACGTTGTTTTACATTGGTTGTATATTGTCGTTACACTGTTTTATATTGTTTTTATACTGGTTTATATTGTTTTTGTATTGTTTTCCATTGTTTTTATATTGTTTGTACATTGTTCATATTGATTTTACATTGTTTTTACATTGCTTTTATGTTTTATATTGTTTTTACATTGTTTTTTTTTTTTACATTGTTTTTATACTGGTTTATATTGTTTTTGTATTGTTTTCCATTGTTATCTTGCCAAAACGAAGTTTTTGTAAGATATGTTAGTCAGCTTGTATTTTTTTTTTGTTTGTTTGTTTGTTTGTTTGTATGTAATCGCGTATAAAAAATTCTGCAGAGTACAGTTATCATTGGAAATTTTTGTAACTTCGCATATCAGAGGCCTATAGATGTCCCTTTCAGCGCACAAAATTTTGAAGGTCAAGGTCACTTTGTCTCAAATCAGGGGAGTCGACGAAACCCTTATTTTTTTAGTAATTTTGATCGGATCGTCTTCAATCTTCATGGGAATATAGTTCATCGTCTGGCGCTCAGCTGATTAATTTTTGGTGGCGATTGGCCTTGACCTTCATATGTTTTTTGTTTTTTTTTTGGTCTGTAATCACGTATAAATCACTCTGCAGAGCACAGTTATCATTGGAAATTTTTGTAACTTCGCATATCAGAGGCCTATAGAGGTCCCTTTCGGCGCATAAAATTTTGAAGGTCAAGGTCAAAGGTCAAGGTCACTTTGTCGCAAATCAGGGGAGTCGACGAAACCCTTATTTTTTGAGTAATTTTGATCGGATCGTCTTCAACTTCATGGGAATATAGTTCATGGTCTGGCACTCAGCTGATTAATTTTTGGTGGTGATTGGCCTTGACCTTCATGGTTAGCGCCGAAGGTCAAACATATTTGACCCCAAGGTCAAATTTTCAAGTTTTAGGAACCATATCGTGTCGTACCTCAAATTGAACACCTCGATTAGTGCTTTCTAGATATGTCAAGCTTGAGACATTATGACGTCATTTGGTGACGTTATGAGGCAAACGCATATTTTTCATGGTTACTCTGTAGAACGATTCTCATCGGAATTTCTCGTAGGCAGATATTCCTCAAGGGGTCGCTCCTGGTGGATAGCAGCTCTGTTCACCTCAGTGTGACCTTAAATAAGTCATACGTGGTCACCTTTTGGCAAGATACGGGTCACCCTGCGGGTGACATTGGTTTATTTTTATATTGTTCTATGTTGTTTTTACATTTTTTTTACATCATCATGCCACGGACAGGTCACCTCTTGTAAACCAGATTTGGAAATTAAACAGCAGATGGTTCTGCCTTTCCCAAGTTGAAAACTGGTTGAACTTGCTGTTAATGTTCCAGAATCAAGCACAAACGGAGGCATTGATGAGGTCATCATGCAGAAGTGCAATATTTGTCCGATTTCTCCTGTTGCTCTTGGAACAATAATTTTCTTGGAAAAGAATAAGCAGATGAAATTATGTCACATTGCTAATTGTCTATGTACTGTGTTCGATGCAAATGTTGTCTGTGTAAAACTGAGACAACTAATTAGTGTAAGTATGTTGGGGAACATACATTTGAACATTAAAACCAGTCTATTGCAGTGCAATGCAGGACGAAGACCTTCCTGACCTCGTGTTGAGTGGTGTTCAGGTATACTGACCACACCTACCTAGTATACAGGTTGGGTTGGTGAGAGTGTGCAGTCATTGAAATCAAATTCATACCAACCAGAGGAGAAAGAACCAAGTATTCAACCAAACAGCCAACAATGTTGACCATACCATGTTTATTGTCATTTTCGAGCAAAACTCAACATTTTCAACGTCGACTCATCTTCCACTTCTGTCCTTTAGAAAAAAGAAATCAAATGAAACTCATCAGGTGTACAGATAGACAGCCATTCAGACAGTCTATCTCCTTGTGCTGAAAAAAACAGCTTTCAGTCCGAAACGTGAGCTACCTGTGACATGTAGTTTGCATTATGTATATTTCCGAGTACTTACCGCAGAGGTGTTTGACGTGGCTGGGGGAATGAGATGGGGGGGGTGGGTGGTTGTTGGGGTGGGGGATCAGGGGGCGTGGGGGGAGATTCTAGTTCTATATTCAAATATTTTTTTACCAATACTGTATTTCTATATTTCCATGTATTTTCTTTGTGGATATGACCTTTAGAGAAGCTACTGTTTGGGTGAGTAGTTAAACATGGGTTCCTTTCTGTGCTGACTGGTGTGGATTCGATTCCCATGACAGCTGTTCTCTCAACAAAATCACCTGTATTATGTGGCCAACATGAGCTAGCTAGCCAGCAAACACCCCTCAACATGAGCTGAGCAAGGTCTTCATCCAGAATGCAGCCTCCTGAAATAGACTGTTTAAATGAATAGAATTACTATCTTGCTATAATTCACCGTCTGTCCGTCTGTCTGTTCCCAGGTACCGCAAAAACGGCTGAACCGATCGCAACCATTTTTTGGGTGTGTAATCCTGGGACCCCTTGGAGTAAAATAGGTATGCATATAATAACATGACCCCCTTGACGCCTCCCATATGAATAATTCAAGTTCATAATATTAGAAGCATCCGCTCCCAAGGGGAGCCATCAAGGGGGTCATGTTATTGTATGCATGCCTATTTTACTCCAAGGGGTCCCAGGATTACACACCAAAAAAATAGTTGCGATCGGTTCAGTCGTTTTTGCGGTACCTGGGAACAGACAGACGATGAATTATAGTAAAGATTAACGTGCCTTCGCAGAACAATTAATTACATCATTCTGGACAGTTTCACAAAGATGGGAACGTTTCTCACAGCAATGCTCACATGATGTTGATTATCATCAGGATTGATGATCATGATGATGATGAACCGTACTCTCCACAGAGTGCTGAGACTGCCGAAGCAGTTTCTTGGCAAGGATGATTCTTGATGGTTTGCCATTGCCTTGCCAGTATTGTTTGTCCGTGCTCTATTCTTTTTTTTAAGTTGAGCGTTAAGCAAGGTAGCAGCACATTACATTTTTTAAAGTCCTTGGTATGTTTGAACCGCCGATGTCTCAGACTCGGAGCAGACACTTAAAAGCATAATGCCTAAACTCGGTGTTTCCATCAAAATCTTGTATCCAAAACCCACTGCATTCTGAACCCACCTTACCCAGTCGCACCCAACTGTCCCTGGACTCTGTGTCCTTTCCTCCTGACAAGGTGTCCTAAAAACCTGCTCCTCTGCTCTTGCTTACCCTCTCTCTGTTCTATTCACCCTCTCATTTGCTCAAGGCAATCTGCCATCTGCTTGGAAATCAGCACACATTACCGCCCTGCATAAAAAAGGTGCAAAAACAGATCCCTGCAACTACAGACCAATCAACCTTCTCCCAATCATCAGCAAGGTTATGGAATCCATCATCGCTTCAGACATTAAATTCTTCCTCGACTCCAATGGCCTGATTTCCGATCATCAATTTGGCTTCAGACCAGGTCACTCTACCCTGGATATGCTGCTTCTGCTCTCCCAACAATAGATGGAGGTTCTCAATGCCGGACGTGAAATCCGAGCCATATCCCGAGACATATCATGTGCTTTTGACATGGTCTGGCACCCTGCCCTGCTCACCAAACTCTCTTCCTATGGTATCCAAGGCCATCTCCACTCATGGCTCGCAGACTTCCTTTCCTGTCGCAGTGAATGTGTGGCCAGAAATGGAGTTCTTTCATCCCCTCTTCCTGTCCAGGCTGGAGTTCCTCAAGGCAGCATTCTGGGCCCTGTTCTTTTGCTGGTTTTCATCAATGATCTCTCCGACTCTGGAAAATCCTCTTTATCTCTTTGCTGATGACTCCACCATCTGTCATCCCTCAGACCGGCAAGCAGCAGCTTCTTCGTTCACTGCAGATCTGGATAAAACCACAAACTGTTCCAATATGTGGAACATGTCTTTCAATCCAGACAAATCTCACACTCTCACTTTGTCTCTCCGAAAGGACCATTTGGAAAACCCCCACATCAACTTTCTCAACAATCCTCTGGAAGAAGTCCTTTCTTTCAAGCTTCTGGGTCTCATTATCTGCCATGATCTTTCCCTGGAAAGCCACATTTCCAAGCTGGCCTCCAAAGCCAGTTGCCGACTGGTAATCCTCCGTTGTGCAAAGTCCTTTCTTGGCCCACCTGAGCTCCTGACCAAATACAAAGCTTTCATCCACAGCCTGATGGAGTATTGCTCTCCCCTCTGGGCTGGTGCTCCTGCCTCCCACCTTTCTCAGCTTCACGCTGTGGAAACCAAGGCAGTTCGGATTATTGGCATCTCCCGCGATGAGGTCGAGTCTTTAGGCATCGGTGGTCTTTCTGTCTTCTACCGTCTCCTCTCCAGCCTCCCCCCTGCTCTCTCTGCGATTTGTCCCCACCACATTTCTGCAGGGCGCTCAAGGTCCGCCAACATCCCCCTTCTAGTAAGACTATCAAAATCACGAATCACTGCTCACCTTCACTCTTTCATTCCTCTTTTTTCCTGCCTTTGGAATAAACTCCCTCACTCTGTTCAATCCCATTCTTCCCTCCAAGCCATCAAAACAGTTGTTCACCACAACCTCTTATCCAAATCCTCAATCTTTTCTATCCGTGTGAATCCACCCCAAACCCACCTCCTTCAAATTCCCTGCTTTCCGACCTGAAAGTCTCTGTAATGTCCATCTTGTATTCCCCATATTCCCTGCCCCATCCCTCTCCCTCCCACAGATCTCCGAATGTCTGTTCCCCACTGTTTTGTCCTTCCCTCTCCCGCCCCTCTTGTCTCATGCCCCCCCCCTTGCTGTGCGTTGTGTGTTACCTCTCATACGAGCCTCGACAAGGCATACAAAAACAACAAAAAACCATTACATCACCGAGATTATGACATCATTATTGTCACTGAACTGTGTGGATTGGATCTCATTGTGGATCTCAATCAATGATGGAGCACGTACACATACAATGATTGATCAATTATTTTAAATACTGCAAAATAAAACCTGGATATTAAAATAGTTTAACAACGAAAGCCTTACTGGGGAGGGGTAAAGTGACCTTCAGGCCACCTTGTAGATTGGACGTCATGTAAGTGAGTTGTTTGCACCCATTTATTGATATGTCCGACATGAGAAAGAATGATCCGAATGTTGTATATCACATGCGACATCATGAAGTATCATGAATACTGTGATGGTGTGGTTTCATTCATTAATGAACAAATATTTATTTTGTCGTTAAATGCTCATAGATTGAGTCATGATAATAAAAAAAACATTGACATGTTGCGGGTCATCATGAATATGTCGTTCATATAACTCGTTTTTTTTTTTTTTAACAGTTCCCTGAATTCTAAATAATTACCCCACACAAGCGAAGCGAAAAGCAGGTTAAGCAATTGCTTCACTTCTGTCTGTCTGCCTGTCTGTCCATGTGTCTACAAACGTCAGTTTATGATCGAGGAAAAACTTAATTCAAATTGAATGTTATAATTTGAACACGAATTGGAAAACGAACCGAGTTTAACAGTACTTTGGCTCGAAAATTGTCCCGATTGCACATATGCAGAGAGGAGCGAGAAACTCTGTCTACCTGTCTGGCAATAAGACAAAATTTAAAATCATTCCAAACAGGAAACTGACTGTTTTTAAGGACATCATAAAGGACACAAACAACAGGGACGAGGAAATCATGTAACATGTTAAATAAGGTGGTGTAAAAGACGCTGCATCAATGGGGGTAAACTTCCGGAGAATTTTTATTCTACAACCTTTAAAATCTTAATTTTATTTTAATTTGATTAAACACTGCAGAACACAAATCGCCTTTTTTGGCACTTTCAAAACCCTTCCATTTAGCAGTACTTGGACAAAATAATTTGGTGTTATACTTCATCACGACCAATCAAATTGCCACTCATAGACCCTGCCCGTGTCCTTGCTTCTCAAGACAGCACGGGGAAAGGTGTTCTGTGAACTCTCTGGTTTTCCTTAAGTCTTTGTAAGACAAAACTATAGGCGCTGTCCAAGGTACTATTGAACAACCTGAATTTTGTGAATAAATTCACTGATAAACAAGTAAAAAAAAAGACATAAAATGTCATCGCCCCCGTTGTTTTAGTAATTTTGCTGAATGGAGTAAAAGGACTAGCTCCAAATGATGTACAACTAAAATGGCCGCCAATCTACCAGTCAGCCATCTTTGATCAGATCGCAAAACAAAATAAAGTGAGGGGAACGTGTATGCCAGAATGTACTGTGTTTGTAGCAAGTTTGAACAAATCGGACCATGCATGTCTGAAAAATGGTTTGGGACACATTTAAGTCACAAAATGGCGACTAATCGGCCATCTTAGATCTGATCTCGAAACAAAATGACATGCAAATGGAAGCTATCATTCCTTATCTGTGTGCAAAGTTTGAACTACATCGGAAATGCATTTCTGAGAAATGGTGGGGACGTGTTCGATACTGGGGTTTTTTCCCCCTTTTACAACTAAAATGGCCACCAGTCGGCTATCTTTGATCGCTTTACAAAACAAAATGATGTGCATATGTATACCATCATATGTTGTCCTTGTGCCAAGTCCGAGATATGGTTGCGGATGCACACACGTACGGACTCAAAAATCGAGACCAAATCCATTAGTCCCCGTTTTGGACTAAGTCCAACGCGGGCTAATAAATAAAAATGGACATTCCAGATTACATTCCACATTACATTCCAGATTGATAGAAACAATATGAATACACTGATTACTTTCCAAGCCCCAATGATTCTCACCTTCTTCAAGGATTGGCCGAAGTATGTTGTTGGAGAAGCCTTACACAGACTGGCTGGCCAGGCCTGACTAAAAGGGCAGGCATTTGTAATTTGTTCAGGATGCCAGCAATAACTTTAACCAGCCTTGGTGGTGTAATGGTTAAAGCATCTGCTCTGAGTTTGGGAGGTTGGTGGTTTGAACCCTGGGGTGGTTTGAATGTCTGCTCTGAGTTTGGGAGATTGGTGGTTTGAACCCTGGGGTGGTTTGAGCCCTGGTCGTCATACCAAGACTTTAAAAAAACGGTAGATGCTGCTTCCTTGCTTCATGCTCAACATTTAAAAGGACAGAGGACGGGAAAACAACCATTAGTCAGTAAAATAGCTCAAGCTTCAATAGGTCGAATGACCCTCTCTGCATCGAAATTCCTTCCAAGGGAACTCCTATTATTATATTAACTCGCTTACTCTTCACGAAGAACACCACAGGATCTTTAGAATCCACCAACGACCGGTGCTGGCAGATCGGTCTTCTGCCTTCACACCCTTTCGATGGAAGTCATGGGTCTTCATCACCTTTACTGTTTTCTCTTTGCAAAATACATTGACATAAGCCTCGCCCTGAATGCGAAATACCAGGATATACAGTTCAGCCCAAAATTATACCCTTACCAAATTTGGAGTATTTTGAGTCGTGTTATTTGAGGAATGAGTTTCTTCTGGCTTAAGTTACATAATAATGTGACAAACAGCTGAAAGAATCACTGCAAGAGACATTTCAAGAAATACATTGTTTCGGGGGTATTTTTATTGAGAGATTTACAAAAAATGTCATGTCCAGAATTATTCATACCCTTGTTTACATCAGTTCAAAGTCACATTCAGTTATCAATGGAAAAGCCTCTGTTTGTGATTACAGCCGCCAAACGGTTTTTTAGCTCGCCTGTTCGAAGAACAGAGAGCTATAGCGATACCCCCGGCGTGAGCGTCAGCGTGAACGTGAGCGTGAAAATGTAAATTTTTTTGTATTACGGAAAAACTCCTCGACGGATTTCGACTAAACTTGGTGGGGGGGTTAGGTATGGTCCAAAGATCATGTCATTCGATGTTGGACTTGGTCCCCCCCCCAAAAAAAAATTATTAGAGACTTTTTTTTGCATTTCTACATGTTTTAAGTGATTTCCAACCCCCCCCCAAAAAAAAAATTTAGAGAAAAAATAATTTTTTGCAACTTTTTTTCAACAAAATTTCGATTTCTTTTTTTTGCATTTCTACATGTTTTCAGTCATTAGGATTTCGACGAAACTTGGTGGGGGTGGGGGGGGTTAGGTATGGTCCAAGGATCATGCCATGAGATTTTGGACTTGGTCCCTGCCCCAAAAAAAATTGTTAGAGAAAAATTTTTTTTTGCATTTCTACATATTTTAAGTGATTTCCACCCCCCCCCCCCAAAAAAAAAATTGTTAGAGAAATTTTTTTTTTTGCATTTCTACATGTTTTAAGTGATTTCTAACCCCCCCGCCCCCCCCAAAATTTTTTAGAGAATTATAAAAAATATTAATTATTAGACTCGTCTTAAAAACGATAATTGTATAAACAGGCAAGCATTGGAAGGCTTTGACACCAACTCTGGTATACTTGCTCACAAGGTTTTTGCATGTCTCTTCAGGGATTTCGGCCCACTTCTCCTTCGCAAAGGTCTCCAGGTCTTTGAGGTTGGAAGGCTTCCTTGCCATCATTCCGGTCTTGAGCTCCCTCCACAGATTCTCGATTGGGTTGAGGTCTGGACTTTGGCTTGGCCACTCGAGAACGTCAACATCATTATCCCGGAACCATTTCTTGACTGACTTGGTGGTGTGTTTTGGATTGTTGTCCTGCTGATACATCCAATGCTCCCCAAGGTGAAGTTTCTCTGTGGACTGTTTGATGTTTTCTTCAAGGATCTCGATGTACTGCTCCTTTTTCATGATGCCATCCACTTTGACGAGATTGCTGGGCCCACTGGCTGAGAAACATCCCCAAAGCATTATGCTCCCACCTCCATGCTTGACGGTCGGGACTGTGTTCTTAGGGTTGTATGCTTCACCTTTCTTTCGCCAAACGAAAGCAACATCTCTGTGCCCGAAAAGCTCCATTTTCGTCTCATCCGACAACAGAACTGAGGACCACAAGCTTGGATCTTTGTCCAGATGAGCTTTTGCAATGGCGAGATGAGCCTTTCTGTGCCTGGGATGGAGGAGTGGAGTCTTTCTTGGTCGGCATCAATGGAGACCCCCCTTATGCAACGTCCGCTGGAGTGTCTGCCTTGATATATTGGTCCCAGACTCGCCAAGGTTGTTCAGGAGAGCCTTAATAGTGATCCGTGGATTGTTGTTGGCCTCTCGCCATACTTTTCTTGCAAGACGAAGCGACACCTTTGGCTTCCGACCACGTCCTTCAATGTTTTTTTTTTACAGTGTGGAACTCCTTGTACTTCCTAATTATGCTTTATATGGTGGCAACTGGCACGTGGAACTGCTTCGAAATAGCTTTGTAGCCTTTCCCCTCCTTGTGAGCATTCACAATGCACAGCCGAAGGTCCTCACTGACTTCTTTCTTCTTCGCCATGCTGACAACGACCTGAGAATGATTGCATCAGCTCCCCTTAATTTATAGTCTAAAAGCAGAGTGTTATTCTATAACATTCCTCACTGTCCATTTAATAGACCACATTTGTAATGCATTCAGATTGTATGCACACATCTTGGAATAATTGCATAACATTATAAAGAATCTTAGGAATATCAAAAGCATGTGCATTATCACAAACATTGGCCTCAATTCCGAGACTTGGTATGGGGTCTGAATAATTTTGGACAGGCATAAAAACAGAAATCTTAACATTTCTATTGTTATGCTAATAATGTTGAGCCAAAATATATGTGGATTTGTACATGCCAACTAAATGTCCTTGGGTGAAGTGAAAGTTCCACCACTCCAGCTTGTAGGTATGAGATAAATGCAAAACTCTCAGATTTTTCATCGGGTATGAATAATTTTAGGCTTAACTGTACGTAAGTTACAATGGCCTGCAAAAGTATTCACCAACCCCCCCCTTCCCCCCAATAATGCCACATTTCGATGAATTGTGTAGAAACAATTTTTCCAAATGAACTTTTCTATTTGTTGATGTGGGAATTAAACGAAACACCATTATAGTTTAATGAGGTTAAATGTCAGGAATACCTGCAAAGAACATTTACAAATAAAAACTCACTGGTTGTAAAAGTATTCAACCCCTTTAGTCAGTACTTGGTGGAAACCCCTTTTGTAGCAATGACTGCTATCAGTGTTTGTGGGTAGGTCTCTACCAGCTTTGCACAGTGAGATGGTGAAATCTTTGGCCATTCTTCATGTGAAAATTGCTCTCATTCTGCCAAGTTTAATGGGGATCATCGATGGATTGCGATCTTCCAAGTCTCACCATTAATGTTCAATTGGGTTCAAGTCAGGATTTTGACTGGGACACTCAGGAAAATATTTATTTTCCTCTTATTCAGTCACTCCAGTGTGGCTTTAGCTTTGTGCTTCGGATCATTGTTCTGCCGAAATGTGAATCTCCTACCCAGTTTCAGATTCATGGCTGACTCGAGCAGGTTTTCATCAAGGATTGTCCTGGACTTTGCACCATCCATTGTCCCTTCTATCCTAACAAGCTCGCCAGTCCCTGCTGATGAAAATCAGCCCCATATCATGATGCTGCCACCATCATGATTGAGAGTAGCGATGGTGTTGACGGGATGATGTTCAGTGTTAGGATTGTGCCAGATATAATGCTTTGAATTTGGACCAAAAAGTTCAGTTTTTGTCTCCTTTGACCACAAGACGTTTCTCCACATGCCTGCAGTTTCATTAAAATGCTTTTGTGTAAACTCCATATGAGCTTTTCAATGTCTTTTGTCAGGAATGGCTTCTTTTTTGCCACCTGTCCATGGAGGCCAGCTTTGTGAACGAAATTGAGTCTGGGTGGTATCTTCCTCTTCTTAATGATGGATTTCACCATACTCAAAGGGTTAATGAGTGACTGAAATCATCTTATAACCCTCTCCTGAACGGTGCTTCTCCACCACTTTGTGTCTGACTTCTTTGGAAAGCTTCTTGGTCTTCATAGTTGCCTTGTTGGTTGACCAAGTGAGTTACATCTTAAAGCTCCTTTGACAAGTGGGGGAGATTAATTTTTAAGTTAAACCATTGATTACATACAGGTGAAACCTCTTACAATGATGTTGTAACTTTTCAAACAAATTTACTCCTGAAGTGATTTTGAGTTAATTAGGCAAAGGGTTTTTTCTTTTTCTTTTTCTTTTTTGGTATACATTGTCGAGGCTCATATGAGAGCGAACACACAACACACAGCAAGGGGGCATGAGGCAAGAGGGGTGGGAGAGGGAAGGACAAAACAGTGGGGAACAGACATTAGGAGATCTGTGGAAGGGAGAGAGATGGGGCAGGGAACATGGGGAATACAAGATGGACACGACAGGGACTTTCAGGAAGGAAAGCAGGGAATTTGAAGGAGGTGGGTTTGGGGTGGATTAACGGGGGTAAAAAAGATCGAGGTTTTGGATGGAGGAAGATAAGAGGGGGTGGTGAACAGCTGTTCGTATGAGAAGATAGAAGTTGGTCCATGTTTTCGGATGGTGATATGTAAATGGAGTAATCGCTGTTTGGTGGACGGTACAGCACACGTATAAATATGAGGTGGGAGTGGAGGGGAAGCTGTAGCCAGAGGTATTCCTGGGAGTGTGGGGGAGTGAAGGCAGTGCATGGAGAGTGAGGAATAGAGTTTTTGATGAAGAGAGCAACTCTTCCACCAGAACGAGGCTCAGCTGTGTCATACCGGAGGAGGGAGTAACCAGGTAGAGATACTTGGGAGTCGGAGACGTCTTGAGGGAGGAAAGTTTCTGTTAGACAGATTATATCTGGTTTGTCAGTGGCAACCTGTGTGGAAAGATCTATCAAGTTTGAGCGAAGGCCCCAGATATTTGAGGTCCACACTGTTAATGAAGAGGGAGGGGAGGGTGGTTTGGGTGGAGAGGAGGGAGAGGGTAAGACAAGGGAGGAGGGGGGGAGGTAAGGAGAGTTATTGAAAGAGTGTGGGGGATTGCAGAAGAGCTAGGGGAGGGGTGTGGATGAGGAGTAAAAAAGGCTCTGTGGGGCTGGGTTGAGATACATTGGGGAGTAACAAGTGAGGAGGCAGAAGGCAGTTGAGGATTTGAGGAGGTGGAGTGATGAGAATAATGAGAGAGGGCAGGGGAAGGAGGCAGCTTTGTGGATGAGGGGGGGGGGAGGCAACTTTGAGAAGGGTGAGTGAGTGGGGAGAAATTTGAGGGGAGAGTTTTTGAGAAACGTGAGAGGGAAGCTTTAGGGGAAAGAGTGTGATGGTTGCTTTGAGAGGGAGGGGTGAGTTGGCACTGAAGTTGGAAAAAAAATGACGATTGAAGGAAAGATGATTTGACTTCATGATTTGAAAGCATCACGAAGTAAGCTCAGGTGGCATAAAAATGTGAAAACTTTGGAGGGGGTGCTGAACACCTTTGCAGGCAACTGTATAGCTGGTTCGAGATTCGTTATTGCCGGCACATCATCAAGATCGATAGAGACCAATATAAACGAGACGATATTTAACTCCGAGGGAATAAAAGTGTGGAAATCCAGTCGGATGGCAAATGCTTTTCCATGCCACGTCCTGGCCTGATGTCACTGCTCATGGTGCCGTGAATGAGCCATTGCCAGGTGTCGTAAAAGGTTGCATTTCAAGATGTGGACTTTGCACTACAGGTGCGGCACGAGTTTGCACTTTGTAGTTCTGGACTCACGGAGAATCATGTATTTCTCAGTCGAAAGGTTTCCAACTGGAACACAAGCAAACGCATCGGGAGTCTTGTTCGCACCATTATATACCCATTTGTTAGTCATCCTCTTTGGAAATTTTTATTTTTATTTTGTGCAGTGTAATAATATCAGCTCACAAAATTGAAACAGAAATTCTGAACAAAGAACTTGGATGCAGGAGGAGGCCATTTTGACCGTCGTGCCTGTGCTTTATCCTCATGCCCTGAATTGTGTCATCAAATGTTTCCCATTTATTTTAATTGGGGGGGGGGACAGAGGGTGGGTGGAGAAGTTGGAGATCTGTGGGGAGAACAGTGAAATAATTAATTTGGGTACTCTACTGCCAGAGTACCCAACTGAATCAGTTCATGTACGTGCTGTTCAATGTGATCCTTCAATCTCAACGATGTGCGGCCCACATACCGAGCATCACACTGGCACTGAAATTCAAAAATAATCTTCCTTATATGAAAGGCGGAAAGAACATCTTTTTGGGCTGATGGAAGCAACTGGCGGGTCGTAAAAATCACTCATGGTTGAACAGCATAGTAGGAATAGAACACTGTCTGTTTGATCTGGTTTTTAAACCATTGAGACACTGAAGAGTGGTTAGAATGAGCTCACCTGGATTTCAATGCATCGACTGGAACTGATAGAGATGGTTATGAGGTGTGTGTTGGTCCCCATGGGTCAGGAACTATGAACCAGAATAGCACTAAGTTCCTTTACTTTGCAAGAAGTCATGGACTTAGGGTGGCTGGTTCATGGTTTCAGCGCCCACAAGCTCATCGCTGGACTTGGTATTCCAACGCTGGCGGTGTGGCAAAGGAGATTGACCATGTCCTCATTGATGGTCGTTGGAGGATGATCCAGAACTGCAGGGTCTACCGGAGTGCTCAGTTCCTCAATACTGACCACAGGCTTGTTGTAGCAACTCTAAAGCTGCACCTTAAATCCTGGAGAATGGTACCATCCCAGCCTAGGCTGGATGTTGGCAAGCTCAGGGAGGAGAGAGTAGCTGAGGAGTTTGCGAACAAGATCAGTGGACACTTGGGGGGTCTGGGTGTTTTGGGGGGTCCTGAAGAGTTGTGGAGTGCCTTCAAGACCACTGTCCTTGATGTTGCCGGTGGATGTCTTGGAACTCACCACAGGGCAAAGAAGAATTTTGTCTCTCAAGGGACACTGGATACCATTGACCAGAGTCGCAGGGCCAGGCTGAATGGCAGAGCTGAACTGTTCAGGGAGCTGAGGCGTAAAACTGTACGTGCACTGAGGGTGGACAAGGAGGCCTATGTGCGAGGAATCTGTGAGGGGGTAGAGCATCACCTGTGGACAGGTGATTCTCGTCCCACTTACAGGGGAATTCGCACATTGCGTTCATCCAAGCCCATCCCTCGGAGCACTGCAGTTAGAGCAGAGAGTGGTAGGCTCTTGACAGAGGAGTCTGAAGTGAAGGCCCGCTGGGCCGGTTACTTTGAGCGGTGTACCAGGCTGATCCCCCAGCTGTCGAGTTGGACGTCAAGGGTGTTACAATCCCTGTTGCTGACCCTCGAATCAACTGTGGTCCACCTTCGCTTGTGAAAACACGGGCTGCGGTGAACCGGTTGAAACGGGGCAAAGCTCCAGGGATCTGTGGCATCCATGCTGAACTTCTCAAGGCTGGTGGAAATGCTGCACTCGTGTCGTTGCATGCAGTTTTGTGCTCTGCCTGGAACACAGGCATCATCCCAACTGATTGGAAGAGGGGCCTTGTTATTCCTCTCTGGAAAGGGAAGGGTGATCGCCAAGACTGCAACGACTACCGAGGGGTGACGCTGCTCTCAGTGCCGGGCAAGGTCTTTGCTCGGATAATTCTTGATAGGGTTCGCCACCATCTGCTTGAGCACCAGCGTCCAGAGCAGTTTGGCTTTACACCAAAGAGGTCAACGATTGACCGTATCCTTGCTCTTCGTGTCCTCACCGAACGCAGACAAGAGTTTCGGCAGGGGCTGCTTGCAGCCGATGTTGATCTCTGTAAAGCGTTCGATTCTGTGAATCGGGATGTCCTCTGGAGGATTCTTGGTCTTCGTGGGGTGCCACCAAAACTAATCGTTCTGATGTCTGAACTCTACTCTGGTACTGAGAGTGCTGTGAAGTGTGGTGGTACCATCTCTGACTTATTTCCAGTTGTTACTGGAGTTCGTCAGGGATGTGTACTGGCCCCCACACTTTTCAGCACTTGTATGGACTGGATTTTAGGGAGGATGTCAGAGAGATCAAGCTGCGGTGCATCGTTTGGGAATGTCAAGATCTCGGACCTTGATTTTTGCAGATGATGCAGCCATCTTTGCGGAGACTTTAGATATCCTTTTGGGGGCCCTCGAGGTGCTGAATGAGGAGTCGGAGCCGCTGGGATTACGGGTTTCTTGGGTCAAAACTAAGATCCAGGCTTTCGGTGACATCTTGAATGCTGCTGTCCTGTCTGTGTCTGTTTGTGGTGAGGATGTTGAGGTCGTGGAGAGATTCACTTACCTTGGCAGTGACATTCATGTCTCTGCTGGCTGTGAGTCAGAGGTCAATAGACGTCTGGGTCGGGCCTGGGGAGTCATGGATTCACTGGATCATGCGGCGTGGCGCTGCCGGTACCTGTGCGGGGGGACGAAACTCCGAGTCTTCAGGTCCTTGGTACTTCCAGTCTTGGTCTATGGATGCGAGACTTGGACTCTGACCAAGGATCTGAGACGGAGACCTAATTCCTTTGGTACCAGGTCTCTTCGGAGAATCCTTGGCTATCGCTGGTCCGATGTTGTGTCCAACGAGCGGTTGCTGAGAGAGACTCGGATGAGATTTGTTACCTGCATAGTCCGTGAGCGTCAGTTGCGGCTGTATGGACATGTGGCTCGTTTTCCTGACGCTGATCCTGCTCACTAGATTCTCTCAGCGAGGGAGTCTCATGAGTGGAGGAGGCCAATGGGCCGACCACGTGCCTCGTGGTTGCAGCAGGTTGACCATCATCTCAAGGAGATGGGGATGGGCCTGGCATCTGCCTGGGGGATGGCCAGACGGAGGCCCCTGGAGTACCGGCGGAAAGTGCACGCAGCGACGCGCTGTTCTGGCACATGCTCCCATACCTGACCATCCTGAGACACTTTGCCTTTCCAAGGTATATGTCGGCATACTGAACATTTACTAGGTCTGATTATATAAATAAATCGAATCAACTTTATTTCTATAATCCGAGCCACCTGGGTTTAGTTGATTAAGGTGAGAGCTGATTAGCTATTCCCTCCATTCACAGGTGAGAGATGTGAGTGGGTCTTTCTTTTTCACTTATATATTGACTGTTTTTGACTTTGCACATGGTACGTGCTTGGGAGCCTCAATGGTATACATTGCTGTCTGCGCTGTCGCTGATGATTCACCAACAAGTGATGAAATCGGTCTGGCGGCTCAGGGGGTGTGCAGCATTGGGATTCTCATGTGTGCACTCTTTGTGAATATCTTTATAGCTGTAGAGGAACTCTGGGAACGGTTTGATACAGCAATGCGCTTACCTTGTGTGGGCCTTCGTGGTTGCTTTACGCAGCAGTTTTGGCTCGAGGAGCACAGGAAGTGTCTATATGTGTATATATATATATATATATATATATATATATATATATATATATATATATATATATATATATATATATATATATATATATATATATACACACACACACACACACACACACACACACACACACACACACACACACACACACACACACACACACACACACACACACACACACACACACACACACACACACACACACACACACACACACACACACACACACACACACACACACACACACACACACACACACACACACACACACACACACACACACACACACACACACACACACACACACACACACACACACACACACACACACACACACACACACACACACACACACACACAAAGCCTGGTGTTGGCGCAGTGGTTCGGGCAGCGGCTTGGGATCCAAAAGGTCCTGAGTTCAAGCCCCGTTGGGCCACTGAATTAATACACCAGGGGGTTGACTCAGCCTGTCATCCTTCCGAGGTCGGCGAAATGAGTACCAGTGTACTGGGCCGGTGTATACCCCGGTTAAAATAGGTGTACCATATCCCTGCGTTGTAAGAGGCGACCAGGGTTGCGTCAGGAAGGGCATCTGGCGTAAAACATGTGCCAAATCACTATGCGGATCATACAGATGATCCGCTGTGGCGACCCCGAACGGGAGCAGCCGAAAGAAGAAGAAGAAGATATACACAATAGCAGAGTGTGCTTACACATTGTAAGCAATAACGAACCGTGCTTCACCATTCTCGGTGAAGAATTCTTCACCATTCACCATTCTTCACTCACCTGCATTTTATTTTATTTTTTTATTTTGTCATTTATTTATATTTTCATTTACAGATGCTTTCCGACAGTTTTGTGATTTTTACTGGTGTATCAGCTTCGATGTCCATCGGCATGCAAAATTACTGTGCTTTCTCATTTTCTTGGGTCCTCACCTGCATTTATTTTTTTTCATTTATTTATATTTTCATTTACAGATGCTTTCCAACTCTTCTGTTACTTTGCCTGGTGTATTGGTTTCGATGTCCTTTGGCAAACGAAATTACCATGCTTCCCCATTGTCTTGGGTCACTCACTTGCACGTTTTTTCATTGTTTTCCATTTATTTATTTTCATTTAATTATGTTTTCATTTACCGATATTTTCCCAGAGTTCTGTAAATTTTTCTGGAGTACTGGCTCGATGTCCATCAGCTCGCAAAATTTCAGCTTTCTCTATAACCCCAAAAGTACCAATCTAACAGTCAGTGGTTAGAATGAGCTTTATATTATATATATGTACATACAGTGACAATAAACACCTTAAATTTATTCATTTAATCTGTATAAAGCAAGTTTTACTCAGTGATTTGTTCTAATTTTCAACTATTTCCTTGCAGAAACGAGTTCCTGGGTCGTTTATGACAATTAACAATGTATCGAACCTTAGGAGCACACGACCTTTCCGATTTTCAGAGGACGAATTGTTGGCAAATCGGAAGGTGGAGTCAGCCAGCGTCAGATAGCGCAGAACCTTGGCATTCTGCTTTCTCCAGTTAATCGGGTAATTGTGCAATTTATCAGCGAAAGCAAGGAATCCAGAACTTCCCGTTCTGGTCGACCTGGGCCCTCAGAAAGGTGTCTTCGAGCTGCCAAGTGGTCCATTGAGAAAACTCCCCATTGCAAGGCAGCAGATGTTACAGAGGAGGTCCAACTTCGCTCAAGAACTGCCGTGTGGTACCTTCATCAACTGGGCTACTATGGAAGAGCAGCAAACGGAAAACCTCTTCTTAGACCAGCCAACATTCAAAGGAGAAAGAAGTGTGCTGACAAGATGGCCACTAGACCCTTGGAGTTTTGGCAAACTGCCATCTTTTGAGATGAGTCCCAATTTACTCAATTTTCTGAAAGTGGACGTGTATGGGTCTGGAGACTTCCCAGTCAAGAGTACTCTTTGAACCGATTGCAGCCACCTGTCAAACATGGTGATGTTTTTTAGTGATGGTGTGAGGAGCAATCTGCAGCGCTGGTCGGTCAGAGCTTGTGGAGTGTGTTGGCAACATCAACTCTATGATATACATTTCAATCCTTGAGGATCGACTTCTGCCTGTCTTCTCCACTGGTCAGATGGTGAAAAACAACACTGTTGATGGAAGATGGAGCTCCATTCCACAATGCAAGAAAGACCAAAGAATGGCAGGACAGAAATGGGATCAAGCGAGTTCCATGGCCAAGTCAGTCTCCTGACATGAATCCCATTGAACACCTCTGGGCCATATTGGATCGAGCTGAGCGGAAAAAAGTCCAGGTAACCACCATTATGGGCAGAATTGAAAAACCTTTTGCGGGAAGCCTGGGCAGAAATCCCACAAGAGAAAATTTCGGAACTCATTAGTTCTATGCCTGAAAGAGTAAAAGCATTGAAATCTGCAAAATAGCAAGTCTACCAAATACTAGTGTATCTATTGAAATGGATCAAATGTATTTCAAATGTTCAACAAATAAATAAAAATCATGTTGTCCATTTACTGTATATACTAGCGGGGTGTGCTTACACATTGTGTAAGCATATGGACCGTGTTTCCTCATTGTCTCGGGTCGCTTACCTGCATTTGATATTTTATTTATTTATTTTAATTTTTTTTTGCACTTGTTTATATTTTCATTTCCGGATGCTTTACGATGATTCTTTGATTTTTCCTGGTGTATTGACTTCAATGTCCATCGGTGGACATAATTACCATGCTTCCCTATCGTCTCAAGTCACTCACCTGCTTTTTTCCCCATTTATTTATATTTTAATTTATGGATGTTTTTCCATGCCACAAACATGGCTGGTTTCGTGTCTGGGTTTTACATGATGAGGTTTGGGTTGAGTGATTGTTGGAGTTCCCGTTAGGTGCTGTTCATGTGTGAGTGTGGTGTTGTGGACTGAGCTCTGTTTCTTGCTCACCCTTTCCAGTTGCTTGCACCATCCAGTTTTCACCATTTGTATCTGAGGTGTGTATTGCTTGGGTATGTCCACTATCTCCCCAGTTAAAGTACCCTCTCAGCTCTTCAAATTGTCAGCTCGCGCCATGCTTCCAGTATCAACCTGTGTTATTTGTTGGACATCATGTCAGGACACGGGTCCCATCAAAGTCAAATTTGTGATGAGATTGCAGGCAATGATGTGCTATGGCTGACTGTGTCACCTTTTCCAATCTACCTGCTCAATCATGTTCATCCAGCCTTTGTTTTAAATTTCTTCCAGTTTCACCAATGTAGAATTGGTCACAGTCTTTGCATGATGAATGGTAAACTACCAGTCGGTATTGTGTCCTTTAGTTTTGAAATGATATTGTGGATGGTGCATAGAGACTTGTAGGCTACACCATTTGCCAAAACCATTATTGAGCAGGACTCCTCCAACTAATCTTTTTTTGTTTTTTATTGCATCGGCTTTGGAAGATGACACCATCCATGCCTGAACTGCCAAGGTCCATGCTACACTGCGCTTGTGGAAGATTGGGTCGCAGGAAATAAAATCCAGTAATCTGCTGGTGTGAGTTTGTCTCCTGAAAGGCAAAGTCATTGTTATGGTTGTGGGGGTAGATGGAGGAATTTCATTGGAAAGTTAGGATTAAATAGAGTTGTTTGGTCCATGGATGTGTTGGAGACGTCTCAATGAAATTAAGTAGGGAAACTGTGAGCTTAAGTCTTACGTGGCACCACGCGGGGGTGGTGCGGTGTTAATGCTATTGGGATTAAGGATAAACTCCCCCAGTATGTAATTGCCCCCCTGTGACTTGTCCCAATGTTTTTTTAAATTACAAACCAGCAATGATGAAGTTGCGCTTTTCTAACAACCATAACAACAAGCGAGCCAGGCGTGCCGAGTGGGCAGAAGCCCCACCTTCCCGGGTTTCGTGCGAGCAAGCCACGCCCCGGAGATGGAATGGTTGTTCGGTGTGGTGTCAAGGAGAGATAGAGATAGAGATGAAGAGGAATGCAGGAGTCTGGAGTGAGGGATGCACGCGGTCGAGAGAGAATGTAACGAGGAGATGGCCTGTAAGAATAATGATTTACGGCAGGCTTTCCTTCAACGCATGAAGAAGACAGCACAATTCTCGTATTCATGCTGAGGCGAATTGACTCATGTACTGCGCAAGACGCTGACCATTGGCTCTTTGTTAGGTCGTATGAGATGGACCTCGAAGCCTCGTATATATTACCAAAGAGATGGCGCGATTCTGCAGAGTGCTGCTTATCAGCAAGCGCGATAGACGAAGAAGCTGCATGATGGTCGGCGAGCCTTGGTGTTGAATCCCCTCATGAATTGCCTGATGAACATTCCCACTATGAGAGAGCGGCTTGGCACCATTTTTTGGGAGCGTCTACACGTGCAGGATGAAATGCCTCGATTCCAAGTTCCACAAAGGCCATCTTTGGACGAAGCAAAGTGCCAGAATAAAGGAAGGATTTTCTTATATTTTGTTTTCCCCCTTGTCTGTATTTAAGTCTGTGTGTAGAGGTGCCTCGACTTTAGGTTTAATTTATCTCAAAATTTTATCAAGTCTGAATTATTGTCCTTTGTAAATATTTGTCTATTTTCATTAAATCCGCATTTATTTTAAGTTGTGTCCATGTATTTATTGTGGGGTTCGAGTATAACCCCTCCCCTGTGCTGTGCTTCCCCATGCCTCCGTCGCTCTGCCACATGCACCCTGCTCCTGCTGCATGCATTACAATCTCCAAGGATCAACTTGTCCGCTTCCAAAGGAAAACCGCTTGGCTATCCAGGCTGGCAGTGTTTACCACCCGTCACCACAATTTGGGTTGGGGGATTAACGTCAACCGCCAGTACCGCGACATCTTAAAGTAGCTGTCAGGCTTGTGGTGAACCTCTACCTCCAAAAAGGCCAGTTTGCTTTATTTTTCAATTTCACTTGTGAAGCTCATGCTGGGGAATACCCTGTCAAGTTGCCCAAGAAGGTGGACTACCAATGTCTACCATATCTCTATAGATAGCGAAATAGTAGGCCACCGATGTCATCTTCCAAAGGCGATACGATTAAAGAAATCCGATTAGTTAGAGGAGTCGTACTCAAAAATTGGTACAGCAAAGGAATACTCCCCACCTTGAAAGAACCAAAGTGGACAGAATGGAAGGAGCCAGACACGCTTGGGCACAGTGGACTGCCATACTACCCAGACCTTTCTGAAAGGATTGGCACGATAGTACACAGTGCATGAATCTGTGTAGCCTCCAAGCCTCTATGCACCATCCAAATGTAATTTCAAAACTAAAGGACGCAATACCAACTGGTGATAAATCCGGAGTAGAATGGAGTAGAGACTGTGAGCAATTCTACATTGGTGAAACTGGAAGAAATTAAAAACAAAGGCAAGATGAACATAATCAAGCAATTCGGTTTAGAAAGGTGACACAGTCAGCCGTGGAATGTCACTTCCTGCAATCTGGCCACAAATATGACTTTGATGGGACCCATGTCCGAGACATTACATCGAACAAACCACACAGGTTGATATTGGAAGCATGGCGCGTGAAGAGTCGGGAGGGTGGTTAAACTGGGGAGATGGTGGACATACCCACACAATACATGCATCTGATACAAATGAGGAAAACTGGATGGTGCAAGCAGCTGGACAAGGTGAGCAACAAACAACACACAATTCCAACAATCACACAACCAACACCTCATCACGTCCAACTCAGACATAAAACCAGGCATGGTCAATCCCAGGAAACACAAAAACAACAACAAGCACACACACATGCTCAACCACACACACACACACACACACACACACACACACACACACACACACACACACACACACACACACACACACACACACACACACACACACACACACACACACACACAACATCATGTGTAAGGAATAAAAATAGCAGAGCAACCTATCGATGATGCGATTTGAGATTTATTTGCTTGAGGTTTTCAAAATAAAAACTCTCCTCCATTTGACCTCGCACACTGGCACGTGACCGGAAATGAATGGTCACATCGGGAATACAACCCAACATGTGCGGAGGGAATAAAACGGGGTCCATTGACCTGAGGAATCCGGCTGTGAAGCTGGTGAAACATCACCTGAGACCGGGTCTGCACTTGCTTATTGATAAAATCAGCGGAGTCGGTCGAGTTTACTTTTGGTTGGAAGCATCTTTCCTCTTCTGAATATATCTACATACACACTGTATACATTGAATGTATAAAGCTCATTCTAACCACTCACCGACTGACTTACCTACTGACTGATTCACTGACTGATATTAATGTTCGATACCTTTCGGGTGACGTAGAAATCTAATATTTTGCGTGCCTATGGACATTGAAGCTGATACACTGGAAAAAAAGCCACAGAACTATTGAAGAACATCCGCAAATGAAAATATAAACAAATGAAAATAAATAAATAAAAAACCAAATGCAGGTGAGTGACCCCAGACAATGGGGAATCAAGGTTCGTTATTGCTCACATTGTGTAAGCATGCTCCACTAGCGTGTGTGTGTGTGTGTGTGTGTGTGTGTGTGTTGTTGTTCGTCTTTCGGCTGTTCCCTTTAGGGGTCGCCACAGCGGATCATCCGTTATGATCCGCATACTGATTTGGCACAGGTTTTACGCCGGATGCCCTTCCTGACGCAACCCTGGTCGCCTCTTACGACACAGGGATCAGGATTTGGGTTTCGCCATGATTCCGGGCTGCTCTACACCCTGCCCAGTGCAGAGCCCCCGTCCTCAAGCGATCCTCCAACCCAAGCCTCCGAGTAGCCGGATTACAGGCGCACGCCACTATGCCCGGTTGTGTATGTATGTATATGTATGTATATGTATGTATATGTATGTATATGTATGTATATATATATATATATATATATATATATATATATATATATATATATATATATATATGTACATATATCAATCAGCTTTTTCTCAAACGACTGCAATTATTATTAAAGGCCCGGTCACACCTTGACGTTTTAGCCAACGTCTGCCGATTTTTGAATTTTTTTTTCTAAAACGCTGGCACACGTTGAATACGTTATGGGTAAGTTTTGATAACATTGAGAGCACGCTGAAAAACACTGCCATATGTCGTTGTACGTTGGCTTTAAACGTTGTACTTTTTGGTTGTCCTCAAATTTTTTCATGCTTGAAATTTCACGACGTATGCCAGCGTATGACTCACACGTTCCGCTACGCTGGCCACAGGTTGTAAGCACGGTCTGCGATCGTTGACAGACGTCAACACATGCTACTTGTAAGTTAATCATAAGTTGAGACACGCCGAGGTAATGTTTAGCGTACCCGAAACTTATTTCTAACCTATGATTAACGTGTTGTTGGCACGTTACGCGATCGTTGCCACACATCGACAGACGTTACTTTTAAGTTACTCATAGGCTGAAAGACGTCGGTATAATGGATCGTCCTTGCGTCAGCATCCACGGCCACGGCCAGGACACTTATTTGCAGCATTCTTCAAACTTTTCTTCGGCATGACGAGGATGTTCACACTTCGATGTCTAGCTTGGCTATGATTCCAATTGTCCATCGGCAGCGTCTATTTAAAATAGTCGAGTTTGAGCGTTTTAACACGTTCAGAAGAAACGCTTCAAATTTCAAAACCCCAGCGTCAAAAAACAAAGGCGAGTGACAGCAATTTAAATCGTTCATTGTAAACAATGACAATAGCTGAGTGGTTCCGTTTAAAAGTCGTTGAGTGTAAAAAAAAAATCCAATTGTTGAGTGCAAGCGTCTACTTTCAATAGTGGAGATGCAGCCATTTAAATCGTTGAGTGGCAGCCTATGAAGAGCAAACCCTATGTCACCGGCAAAGATAAACTGCCGCACGATATGGATAAGTGAGGCTATCGTTGGGCATAGTTTGTGAACGCTGGCTTCACGATAATTATTCATTGTTATATCGTATCTATAAGTAATCAAAGCGCTCTATGCACATTATTGGTTCATTGTGCATTTGTCCACCCGTTATGAATAGACCTAAATCGTAAAAACAAGCTATAGCTCATTGTTGAAAAAGCCCCATAAAAAATTAGCCGCGAAGAACTTCGAACAATGGTGAAAAGATGTCTCCTACCCGTGGACACGCGGACGCAAGGACGATCCATCATAACCCACACCCTCCCCCTCACATTCACCTACTATTGCCAACATGAACAAAGTACTACTAATACTAATACTGATACTAATACTGATACTGATACTGATACTGTTACTGCTGACATGGACATCGACTCAAAAAGGACTCGAAAACACTGTTGGGTTCCCCTTTTATGAGCAGCATTTTTATATACCAATTCCCAAAACCGCTGGGAACACGTCTTTATATGGCAGTTGTAAGCTAGAAACACGTTCATTTATTATTTTTTTCTCGACCGGAAGACGTCATTGGAATACATCTACATACGTCGATGTGTGTTGGGACTACGTAAAGAATTGGTTCAAAGCACGTCAAACATAAGTTAGAAATGTTTCGCGTAAAAAAGACATTACCGCAACGTGTTTCGACTTATGATTAGTTTATAAGTAGCGTTTGTGGACGTGTGTAAGCGTCCACATATCGTGTGTAAAACTTATCCCCATCGCATGCGGAACGTGTGTCATACGCCGAGTACGTCGTAAAATTTTGAACATGTTTAAAATTTCTTGACGTACTCTACTTACTACGACGTATGATAGCGTACTTTAGCGTTCTACTCACGTATACCAAACTTACTCATACCGTATTTGAAGTGCCCCAACGTTTTAGACACATTTTTCTTAGGTCGGCATACGCTGGCAAGATCGCCAAGGTGTGACTGCGATGTTGTCACTTCCATTTCTACGGCAGTTATGATTCGAATCGTTGTGCATCAGCCTTTTAATAGGCTACGTCACGACATCGTCGGCGATGCGTGCAACGCGTTATGCCTAAAGGCCCGGTCACACCTTGACGTTTTAGCCAGCGATGGCAACGTATTAAAATGTATGTAAAACGCTGGCTTACGTTGAACTTTTGATGTTTTTTTTTAAAGATTCGGACGTATTCATAGTGACATGGTCTTATGTATAACGCATTGGTAACAGACACAGAACGTTTCGTTGTGTAAAAGATAACTTATACCAACGAATGCTGAACCTGTTGTCGGCCAACACAACCGATGCCCAACGATAGTCTAACTTAGGCATAGCGCGTTGCACGCATCGCCGACGATGTCGTGACGTAGCCTATTAAAAGGCTGACGCACAACGATTCAAATCATAACTGCCGTAGAAATGGAAGTGTCAACATCGCGGTCACACCTTGGCGATCTTGCCAGCGTATGCCGACCGAAGAAAATGTGTCTAAAACGTTGGGGCACGTCAAATACGGTATGAGTAAGTTTGGTATACGTGAGTAGAACGCTAAAGTACCCTATCATACGTCGTAGTAAGTAGAGTACGTCAAGAAATTTTAAACATGTTCAAAATTTTACGACGTACTCGGCGTATGACACACGTTCCGCATGCGATGGGGATAAGTTTTACACACGATATGTGGACGCTTACACACGTCCACAAAGGCTACTTATAAGCTACTCATAAGTCAAAACACGTCGCGGTAATGTCTTTTTTTACGCGAAACTTATTTCTAACTTATGTTTGATGTGCTTTGAACCAATTCTTTACGTAGTCCCAACACACATTGACGTATGTAGACGTATTCCAATGACGTCTTCCGGTCGACAAAAAAAAAAATTAACGTGTTTCTAGCTTACAACTGCCATATAAAGACGTGTTCCCAGCGGTTTTGGGAATTGGAATATAAAAATGCTGCTCATAAAAGGCGAACCCAACAGTGTTTTCGAGTCCTTTTTAAGTCGATGTCCATGTCAGCAGTAACAGTATCAGTATCAGTGTTAGTATTAGTATTAGTAGTAGTTTGTTCATATTGGCAGTAGAAGGTGAGTGTGAGGGGGAGGGTGAGGGTTATGATGTATCGGCCTTGCGTTCGTGTGTCCACGGGTAGGAGGCATCATTTCACCATTGTTCGAAGTTCTTCGCGGCTAATTTTTTATGCGGCTTTTTCAACAATGAGCTATAGCTAGTTTTTACGATTTAGGTCTATTCATAACGGGTTGGACAAATGCACAATGAACTAATAATGTGCATAGAGCGCTTTGATTACTTATTGATACGATATACCAACGAATAATTATCGTGAAGCCGGCGTTCACAAACTATGCCCAACGATAGCCTAACTTATCCATATCGTGCGGCAGTTTATCTTTGCCGGTGACATAGGGTTTGCTATTCATAGGCTGCCACTCAACGATTTCAATGGCTGCATCTCCACTATTGAAAGTGGACGCTTGCGCTCAACAATTGGATTTTTTTTACACTCAACGACTTTTAAACGGAACCACTCAGCTATTTTCATTGTTTACAATGAACGATTTAAATTGCTGTCACTCGCCTTTGTTTTTTGACGTTGGGGTTTGGAAATTTGAAGCGTTTCTTCTGAACGTGTTAAAACGCTCAAACTCGACTATTTTAAATAGACGCTGCCGATGGACAATTGGAATCATAGCCAAGCTAGACATCGAAGTGTGAACATCCTCGTCATGCCAAAGAAAAGTTTGAAGAATGATGCAAATAAGTGTCCTGGCCGTGGCCGTGGACGCTGACGCAAGGACGATCCATTATACCGACGTATTTCAGCCTATGAGTAACTTAAAAGTAACGTCTGTCGATGTGTGGCAACGATCGTGTAACGTGCCAACAACACGTTAATCATAGGTTAGAAATAAGTTTCGGGTACGCTAAACATTACCTCGGCGTGTCTCAACTTATGATTAACTTACAAGTAGCATGTGTTAACGTCTGTCAACGATCTCAGACCATGCATACAACTTGTGGCCAGCGTAGCGGAACGTGTGAGTCATACGCCGGCATACGTCGTGAAATTTCAAGCATGAAAAAATTTGAGGACAACCAAAAAGTACAACGTTTAAAGCCAACGTACAACGACGTATGGCAGTGTTTTTCAGCGTGCTCTCAATGTTATCAAAACTTACCCATAACGTATTCAACGTGTGCCAGCGTTTTAGAAAAAAAATTCAAAAATCGGCATACGTTGGCTAAAACGTCAAGGTGTGACCGGGCCTTAAGTTAGACTATCGTTGGGCATCGGTTGTGTAGGCCGACAACAGGTTCAGCATTCGTTGGTATAAGTTATCCATAACACAACGAAACGTTCTGTGTCCGTAACCAATGCGTTATACATAAGACCAAGTCGCTATGAATACGTCCGAATCTTTAAAAAAAACATCAAAAGTTCAACGTAAGCCAGCGTTTTACATACATTTTAATACGTTGCCATCGCTGGCTAAAACGTCAAGGTGTGACCGGGCCTTAACACGTTGTTGTGTGGTTGGCGGTCGAAGCTTGCCACAAGTTTTTCATGAACCGGCTGGCCAGGGCTGGCATTCGATGAAGATTGCAGCAGGAATTTTCAATTTGTTTGTGGTGCTGGCGATAGCTTGCCTACCTTTCACGAAGGACACAATGGGATCTTTAACATCCACCAGGAAATACCAGCAGACGGGAGACCTGCTTAATGATCATTCGAGGGATGGCACACACATTGATGAATCACCCTGCCTTTGAAACACCAGGATAGCAGTACAGCAAGCTGGATCGATATTCGAACCCAGGCTAGACAGCTTCATATATTTCTACCTATATACACTGATGAGCCAAAACATTATGACTACTGACAGGTGGAGTGAATAACATTGATTATCTTGTTTCAATGGCACCTCTCAAGGGGTGGGATATATTAGGCAGCAAGTGAACAGTCAGTCATCAACACAAGTTGATGTGTTGGATGAAGGAGGAATTGACAGGAGTAAAGACCTGAGCGACTTTGACAAGGGCCAAATTGTTCTGGCCAGATGACTGGGTCAGAGCATCTCTAAAACGGCAAGGCTTGTGGGGTGCTCCAGGTCAGCAGTGGTGAGTATCTACCTACAGTGGTCCGAGGAGGGACAAACCACAAACCGACAACAGGGTGTTGGATGCCCAAGGCTCATCGATGCGCGAAGGCAGCGAAGGCTATCCCGTCTGGTCCGAACCGACAGAAGGTCTACTGTGGCACAAGTCATAGAAAATTTTAATGGTGGTCACGGGAGGAATGTGTCACAATCCACAGTGCATCACACCCTGCTGCGTATGGGCCTGCGTAGCCGCAGACCGGTCAGAGTGCCCATGATGACCCCTGTCCACTGACAAAAGCACCTACAATGGGCAGCGAGTGTCGGAACTGGACCTTGGAGCAGTAGAAGAAGGTCGCCTGGTCCGATGACACCCATTTTCTTTTAGATCACGTGGATGCCCGTGTACGTGTGCGCCGTTTACCTGGGGAAGCGTTGGCACCAGGATGCACTGTGGGAAGACGACAAGCCGGTGGAGGGAGTGTGATGTTCTGGGCAATGTTCTGCTGGGAAACCCTGGGTCTGGCCATTCATGTGGACGTCACTTTGACACGTGTCACCTACCTAAACATCGTTGCAGACCAGGTACACCCCTTCATGGAAATGGTATTCCCTAATGGCAGTAGCTTCTTTCAGCAGGATAATGTGCCCTGCCACACTGCACACATTGTTCGAGAATGGTTTGAGGAACATGATGAAGTGTTCACAGTGTTACCCTGGCTTCCAAGTTCTCCAGATCTCCATCCGATTGAGCATCTGTGGGATGTGCTGGACCGAAAAATCTGATCCACGGAGACGGCTCCACCTCACAACTTACAGGACTTGAAGGATCTGCTGCTAATGTTTTGGTGCCAGATACCACAGGACACCTTCAGGGGTCTTGTAGAGTCCATGCCTCGGTGGGTCGGCGCTGTTTTGGCGGCACACGGAGGATCAACAGAATATTTGGCAGGTGGTCAAAATGTTTTTGCTCATCAGTTTGTGTGTGTATATATATATATATATATATATATATATATATATATATATATATATATATATATATATATATATATATATATATATATATATATATATATACATACTGGATCTGTGCAGTGTCTGTCACGTGTTGTCACCCAACTACTCCCTCAAACTTTTGTGAAATCATACCAAACTTCCGGGCTGCACCGACCTCACCTGTGTTTTGAAAAAAAAATTTTTTTAAAGGAATCGTTTTTCAGGCTTAAATCTTCAACTTAAATTGCTTATAAAAATGCATTATCACGAATATTACAAATAACTTTTCAAAATACATGTTTGAATTCTGCTTGGTGTAAATCATGGCAACACAGCAACTCATGTACTTCTCCTCAATTAAAACAAGCCAGTTTCTCAAGC